>NC_064282.1:102979825-103068532 GCF_019186545.1 Solanum stenotomum
ATTTGGGTTTGAAAAGTCGATATTGGTACGTATTCTACATGGCCGCTTTCACTTTTAGTAGGATTTATTCTATCTTAAAGTAGTATGTGAACCACCCATACCCATGTCATTGCCATTCACTAAGAGTGTACCATGAAAGTGAAGAGTCCACATAGTTTAAAATAATGTTTTAATTTGTAATGTCCACATGCGTAGTTTTGTCATATAGTGTAAAGAGTCTAGCATAAGGACTTTTTACCTTATTTTTGGAATTTGTTCTTTAAAGAAATTGTAACACGTGGAGAAATGGTGGGTTCCCTATTTTTGCTTAGGCCTGCATGGATTTCAAGAGACTATAGGTCCTTCGAGACAACTCTCTTTCATGTGATTTTAGGTTTACCTCGTTCTTTGTTAACACTTTCACTCGCTATGGTTTCACATTCATAAATTGACGTAGGACATGGCTAAACCATCTCAAACGTCATTTCTCTCATTTTATCCTCAATGTGTGCTTTATCTAAATATTCTTAGTTGTAAAAGATTTAGTAACAATACTTTTTATATAATTTTAATTTTAGGAAAATAAAGAAATTGATGAACTGCGATAGAAAATTGAATGGTTGTACTCTCATATTCCTAACTTGTCCATTCCTTCTGAAAAGGGAATGTTTTCCACATTATTATTACTTTGCATCATTGTTGTCATCATCCTTAGTATTGTTACTATTCCTATTGTTATTTGTTATTTGTGATGTCATTGTAATAATTGTTATCGTTGTTAATATTTATTTATTATTAGTAGTAGTATTATTATCATCATCATCTTTGACATCGCCGTTGTCACCATTATTTTTTCTCATCCTATGTTCTCTTGATTTGTTGACTATCATCTGCAGGCTATGGATCAAGCTTCAGAGAAAGGTCTAATTTTCATTGATGGATCTGGACCCACATATGCTACTGCCACAGTAAGAATATATCTCTTACGGTAACTCTTCCTCTTTCTGATGCTAGTTTTTATTACTGTCTGGGAGAATAATAACCAGATTTAACTTTATGGTGTTAACACGCATGCGTCACACTACACTTATTTTTCCCTTTTCCCAACTATTTTTGGTGTTTTCTGCTGGGTGTTCGTCAGCCATTGTAACAACCCATTAGGTCGTTTTGGGTACTATAACTTCTTATTTCATAAAAGACTCTTCCGATAAATTCTAAATGGGTATTTTGGACTATTCGTAACTATAGGTATATATCTAATGGGGTAATTTTAATAATTAATTTAGTCGGTGGTTAAAGAAAATAACATTAAAATTAGTAGTGAGCCATTTTTACCACTTTTATAATTGATCATGTATAATAATTAGGGTAAGAAATAATCTGTAAAAGAAAGAAAAGTGAAAACTAGGCGAGAAACTTTACCTGCGGCGTCTAACAAGGAAGACCGACATCGAGGTAGTGTTTTGAATCTTCAATGTCCTTATTTAATGGTAGGGGGTTAAGTATTATATAATAATATTTCATGGTTAGATATGAATTGAAAGTGGGTGTTAGCGGATGTGCTGAGAGTTTGGATTTTGAATAAGAAAGTGAGGGTGATAATGAATTGGTTGATGGACTAATGATTAGTCTATCACTGACTTGATAAATTAGGCTTATAGTATATGATAAATTTGGGTTAGAGTTGTTGCCACTGCTTTTCGAAGCTAATGACTTTAATCTTGAATTTTATTACGTTGTCATCATATTATAAATTGAGATTTAATATATTGAGATATGTAATTAAATATTAGGTGTATTGTATAATTCGAATATCATTAAGTGATGATCAATTGAGACTTATCCTTAGGCTTGAACTTTAGGAAAGTGACTAAATTTGGGTGAGTTTTTGGGTCTAGGCTAGACATATAGTAATATGGGTGTCTATAGACTCGTTTACTTATGAATTATGCATGTTTAATAGATTGAAAACATTCAGCGGCATTGAGGAAAGGAAAAGCTTTGGAAAATTAGCTTGTACGACTTCGATTTCTCGGTCGAGGTAGATTAGGGTTTATTCTATGTGATAGATAGACAGACATACACTCTTAATACTGTTTGATAATCATTGAGTGATATTGTGAATTTCTCTATGTACTTGGTTGTGTGGTTTGGATAATTTGTGTTGTTTGTGATTGGTCTGAAATCCTGAGATCGTGAAATTTATAATCTTGAACCTTCTCTATCGAAGTGATGCCTTGAATAAAGAAGGCTTGATGAAATATTGTTAATGAAGTTAAAAGTGGTGATAATAAATGATAAATTAACGATATATTTGGATCGGGTGCCACGAGCCGGCACGATGTTATTGGATCGGGTGTCACGTTCCGGCAAGACAACATTAAAGGAAAACATATATAAACAATGTAATGTACTAAAAAAAAAATGTAATGTACACGATCTAAAAAAAAAATAGAAAAGAAACTAATATGCAACGAGTAATAGTATAAAATCAACTATGACACTTAGTAGGTGGCAAGCAACTACCAACATGAACAAGTGACAACAACACTAAAGTAAGTACGTAATCAGTCAACAATATCAAGAGCACACATGGGGACTCATGCCTCCAAACTAAGCTATTTTAGGAATTGAGTTCTTTGAGATTGAGTACATTACATTGTTTATATATGTTTTCCTTTAATGTTGCCGTGCCGGAACGTGACATCCGATCCAATAACATCGTGCCGGCTCGTGGCACCCGATCCAAATATATTGTTAATTTATCATTTATTATCACCACTTTTCACTTCATTAACAATATTTCATCAAGCCTTCTTTATTCAAGGCATTACTTTGATAGAGAAAGTTCAAGATTATAAATTTCACGGTCTCAGGATTTCAGACCAATCACAAACAACGCATAGATTGTCCAAACCACACAACCAAGTACATAAAGAAATTCACAATATCACTCAATGATTATCAATCACTATTAAGAGTCTATCTATCACATAGAATAAACCCTAATCTACCTCCACCGAGGAATCGAAGTCGAGCAAGTTAATTCTTCAAAACTTTTCCTTTCTTCAATGCCTTCGAACGTTTTCAATCTATTAAACATGCATAATTCATAAGTAAACGAGTCTATAGACACCCATATTACTATATGTCTAGCCTAGACCCAAAAACTCACCCAAATCTATAGTCACTTTCCTAAAGTTCAAGCCTAAGGATAAGTCTCAATTGCTCTAATTATCATCACTTTAATGATATTCGAATTATACAATACACTTAATATTTAATTACATATCTCAATATATTAAAACTCAATTTATGATATGATGACAACGTAATAAAGTTCAAGATTAAAGCCACTGGCTTTGAAAACTAGTGACAACTCTGACCCAAATTTATCATATACTATAAGCCAAATTTATCATATCATCAGCCAATGATTGACTAATCATTAATCCATCAACTAATTCATTATCACCCTCACTTTCTTATTCAAAATCCAAACTCCCAGCACATCCGCTAACACCCACTTTCAATTCATATCTAACCATGAAATATTATATAAATATTATTATATAATATTTAACCCCCTACCATTAAATAAGGACATTGAAGATTCAAAACATTACCTCGATGTTGGTCTTCCTTGTTAGACGATGCAGGTAAAGTTTCTCGCCTAGTTTTCTTTCGTCTTTCTTTTATAGATTATTTATTTATCCTAATTATTATACATGACCAATTATAAAACTGGTAAAAATGGCTCACTACGAATTTTAATGTTATTTTCTTTATCCCCTGACTAAATTAATTATTAAAAGGCAGAATTACTCATTAACCCCCTGAACTTGAAGCTTTTTATACGGTGTACACTTAAACTAAATTCCGTTTTAATTACCCCTCGAACTTGTTTATTCCTCCGTCGCGTACACCTTTTTCGTTCACCTGGCGTAGAAATTGACAACAATCTCTACTAGGCGTGTGAGGAAGTGATTTTTTGCCACATCATAACGCTACAGCGATAAAAAAAACGTAAAATCTTCATTTTTCTTTAATATTTGGCATATTTTAAACGAAAAATAGGGTAAAATGTAAATGAAAAGTAAAGGAAACAAAGATTAACACTTACTTGGTAAGAATTTCAGACAAATTTGAAATTTAATCGACCAACTTCACGTCTAGAAAAACCCAAATCCAAAAGGAGTTCCGCGAAATCAGCCCTTATTCAAAAATAACTTTTAAACAATGAATTTTAAATTTAAGAAATTTATTTTTTGCAATATTAATTTATCCAGGTGGCTATTATTTATCCAGGTGGAAATCCACGTCACCAATTTAGACAGCTGTCGTGCGCGTGTAGTCCCAACAGGAGTAGGTGGACGAAAAAGGTGTACGCGACGGAGGAATAAACAAGTTCGGGGGGGATAATTAAAATGAAATTTAGTTTAGGTGTACACGGTATAAAAAACTTCAAGTTCAGGGGGTAATGAGTACTTCTGCCTTATTAAAATTACCTCATTAGTTATATAAATAACTATAGTTACAAATAGTCCAAAATACCCATTTAGAATTTATCGGAAGAGTCTTTTATGAAATAAGAAGCTATAGTACCCAAAACGACCTAATGGGTCGTTACATTAGATACCAATTTACCCATCGTTCATCCTCGAACGATCAAAAGAAGGTGATGGTAAGAAGGGGTACCTAAATCGACAAAAAAATGTGGATATCTTTCTTGCATATCAGCCTCACTTTCCCAAGTGGACTCTTTAACATACTGATTTTTCCACTGAACATTGATAGATGCAATCTCCTTTGACCTCAATTTGCGGACCTCCCTATCTAGAATAGCTACAGGCTCAGGCTCCTCCTTATAAGACAAATTCTCATCAAGCAGGATCGAATCCCAACGAATAATGTAGTTTCCATCACCATGATATTTTTTCACTATAGACACATGAAATATCGGGTGCACTCCTGACAACCCTGGAGGCAAGGCCAATTCATAGGCCACCTCCCCAACACGCTTAAGAACTTCAAATCGCCTAATATATCTTGGACTAAGCTTACCAAACCGCATCACACCCTTCATGGGTGAAACCTTCAACAAGACTTGCTCACCCTCCTTAAACTCCAAATCCCTAACCTTCCGATCTGCATACTCCTTTTGCCTGCTCTGAGCTGCTAGAAGCTTCTCCTGAATGAATTTCCCTTTCTCTAACGATTCCCTCAAAAGATCGGTACCCCAAGGTCTTACCTCAAATGCATCAAACCAACCAATGAGAGACCTACATCTCCTCCCATATAATGCCTCAAATGGGGCCATACCAATACTCGAGTGATAGCTATTGTTGTACGAAAACTCTGCCAAGGGTAAAAACTGATCACAATGAACACCAAAATCCATCACGCACGCACGAAACATATCCTATAGCACGTGATTGTTGACTGTCCATCGGTCTTAAGGTGAAATGCAGTACTAAGATCCAATCTAGAACCTAATTCAGCTTGCAAGGTCCTCCAAAAGTTAGAAGTAAATTGCGTACCTCTATCTGATATAATGGAGATCGAAACTCCATGCAATCGAACAATCTCGCGGATATAGAGTTTGGCTAACTTCTCTGCATTATTAGTCACCTTGATTGGAATGAAGTGAGTAGACTTAGTTAATCTGTCAACAATTACCCATATAGAATCAAACTTACCCAATGTCTTTGGCAGACCAACCACGAAATCCATTACAATTCTTTCCCACTTCCATTCAGGAATGGACATTCATTGAAGTGTCCCTCCAGGCCTCCGATGCTCGTACTTTACCTGTTGACAATTCGGGCATTGGGCAACAAAATCAACAATGTCACGCTTCATTCTACTCCACCAATAATGTTGTCTCAGATCACGAATCATCTTGGTTGCCCCATGATGTATAGAATACCTCGAACTATGAGCCTCTGCAAGGATAGTATGAGTCAAATCATCAACACGGGGCACACATACCCGCCCCTTAATTCTCAAGACGCCTTCCTCATCAATCACAACCTCTTTAGCCTCTCCTCGCAATACCATGTCTTGAATTTGGCTCAGCTTCTCATCATCAAATTGCTTTCCTTTAAGCTTGTCAAGAAAAGATCTTGCCTTCACACAAGCCAAGAATCCTTCTTTCTCAATTACTTTCAGTCTCATAGTCATTAGCCAGAGTTTAAACCTCTCTAGCCAATGGGCGTCTAGAAACTTGTAAGTGGGCTAAACTCCCATGCTCCCTGCTTTTCTACTTAGGGCATCAGCCATAATATTAACTTTTCCTGGGTGATATATAATAGTAATGTCATATTCTTTCAGTAACTCCATCCACCTCCTTTGCCTCAAATTCAAGTCCTTCTAAGTGAACACATATTGTAAACTACGATGATCTGTATACACTTCACACTTGACCCCATGTAGATAATGCCTCCACTGCTTCAATGCAAATACAACTGCAGCCAACTCCAAATCATGGGTTGGATAGTTACGTTCGTGCACTTTCAATTGCCTTGAAGCATAGGCAAATACATTACTCTCCTGCATTAGCACTGCACCTAAACCAAAATAAGATGCATCACAATAAACAATGAAATTCTTACCTTCCACATGCAAGGCAAGAATCCGTGCAGTAGTCAACAAGGTCTTGAGTTTCAGGAAGCTCTCGACCATACAAAGGGAACATTCTGCTTGGTCAGTTGGGAAGCAATGGAAGAAAATCTCGTAACGAACCGACGGTAGTAGCTAGCTAAACCAACAAAACTCGTTACCTCAAATGTTGGACTTACCCAACTCTTCACTGCTTCGATTTTAGTGGGATCCACCATCACTCCATCCTTAGAAACCATGTGCCCCAAGAAGAACACTGAATTGAGCCAAAGCTCACACTTGTAGAATTTGGTATAAAGCCTTTTCTCCCTTAACAACCCCAATACAATTCTCAAATGCTCTTCATGTTCTTTCCTGCTCTTGGAGTAGATCAGTATTATCTTCAATAAATACAATAACGAAGAGATCCAAATATGGCTTAAAAATTCCATTCATCAGGCTTATGAAAGCAGCAGGGGCATTCGTAAGCCCAAAAGACATTACTAAGAACTCATAATGTCTATACCTTGTTCGAAAAGCAATCTTTGGCACATCCATTGCTCGTATTTTTAGTTGATGATAACCGTACCTCAAATCAATTTTTGAGAACACACAAGCACCCTGTAACTGATCAAATGCGAGGAATGGGGTACTTGTTCTTAATAGTCACCTTATTCAACTGTCTGTAGTCTATGCACATCCGAAAACTACCATCCTTCTTCACAAATAAAATTGGAGCACCCCAAGGAGAGGCACTCGGTTTAATAAAACCTTTGCCTAACAACTCTTGAAGTTGGGCCTTGAACTCTCTCAACTCAGCTTGGGCCATTCTATAAGGGGAATGGAAATAAGGCGAGTCCCCGGCTCCAGGTCAATACAAAAATCAATATCCCTATCAATTGACATACCAGACAGGTCTGCAGGAAAAACATCCACAAACTCACGAACTATCAAAACAGTTTCGATCGAAGGCACTTTGGAAGTATCATCCCTGAGATGTGCCAAGAAAGTTGGACAACCCTTACTCACCAACCTCTTAGCACGAAGAAAAGAGATAATACGAACTGGGGCGGGAATATAGTCACCCTCCCATACCAGCAGATCTATCCCAGGCTTGGCCAAAGTCACAATCTTAGCATTACAATCTAAGATAGTAAAATTTGGGGAAAGCCAAGTCATACCCAGAATTACATCGAAATCAACCATCTCCAAATAATCAAATCTACATAAGTTTTGCTCCTCACAAAGTTACAATGCAAGACCTATACACCTTCTCAACTAACACAAACTCACCAACATGGTAGAGACACGAATATGCATGTCAAGTTAGTCACAATGCAAATCAAGTCCATTAGCTAATAAGGAAGATACATAAGAAAATGTGGATCCAGGATCAAACAATATAGAAGCCATGCGATCACAGACCAGAAGAGTACCTGTGATAACAACATTGGATGCCTCTGCCTCTGGCCTCTCGGGGAAAGCATAACAATGGGCTTTATCACATGTCTATCCATTGCCTCTATCGGGCTGCGCTACAGTAGTTCCAACTTGCTCGCCACCTCGGCCGAACTGGTGACCACCATTACCTTAGCCACCACGTCCTCCTAAATGACGACCTCTACCATGACCACCCCGACCTCTAACTGCTGGAGATCTGTAACTCTGATCATACTGAGCCTGACTCTGCCTCAGACAGTATTTCCTGATATGCCTAGCCTCACCACATCCATAGCAAGTCCTGGTTTGTCTCTGTGAAGATGAAGAAGACTGAAGATAACCCCCAAACTCAGAAAAAGGCTTGCTGGTCGGTGACGGACCCTCAGGTGAAACCTGCAATGAAGACTGAAGAGGACGGGGTGGATAACCCCCAGAACTCTACCCTCTGGAGTAAGAACCACTAACCTCACCTCCTTTACGGAACTTCTTAAATGTTGACACCTTGGTGAAGTCATCTGGCTTCACCCCCTTTACCTCTATCACAAAATCAACCACTTCTTGAAAAGATTTTGCAGAAGCAGCTACTTGTAATGCTGGAATCTGCAAATCTTACTTCAGTCCCTTCACAAAGCGGTGAATCCGCTCTTGCGGACTGAAGCAAAGCTGAGTGGCATATCTGGATAAATGCACGAAATTTTGCCTCATAGGCTGCAACCGACATCTTTCTTGCTCTATGTTCAGGAACTTATCTCTTCTCCTGTCCCTCAAAGTCCGAGTATATACTTCTCCATGAAGAAGCTAGAAAATGTTGCCTAAGTCATAGGTGGTGCCTTTGCTGGTCGACATTCAACTTGAGACCTCCACCACATTTTGGCATCCCCCTGAAACTGGTAGGTAACAAACTCAACACCGAATCGCTCCACTATGTCCATCTTATGAAGCAACTTGTGACAATCCACATGGAAATCATAAGCATCTTCAGATTTAGTACCCTTGAAGACGGGAAGTTTCAACTTTAAGAACTTAATAAAGAGATCATGCTGGTCACTAGTCATTATAGGCCCTGTAGTCAATCGAGGAAACATGCATGTTTCCAAGGACGCATCCATGCGGGGAGCCACAACAGTTGCATGTTGTACATCTTGTGCTTGAGTTGCTAGTGCATAAAACGCTGGGGTGCCTGGTCCTGATCAGATAACCCGCTAAGATAAGTGAGAACCTGGTTGATCATCTCTAGAGTAGGCTGAGGTGGTGCTTCCTTCTCATGAATCTACTCATCCTCCCCCTCATCACCCTCTCTCGCTACCTTGTCAGCCAGTGGAGGGGTCACTACTCCATCTCTAGTTGGACCAGTTGCTTATCCTCTGCCTCTAGTGGGTCTTCACCCGCGACCTCTACCACTGCCTCTCGCCATTGCTCCCCCTCGGGGTGCAGCCCCAATAGTTGGCACAGGCGCACCCTGTCTTGCTGGTGTTGGTGTTGCCATAGTTGTTGCTCTAGTTCTGACTAAACAAAACATGTCACTTTGTATGGTATCTTGGTTTCCATAAATGCTTCCAGGGCCACTACACATTAAGGTGGTTGTTCTGATTCCTCATATAATTTGTTGTCTTGACTGAAAAGATCCCTATACTGTCTCTCAGCCACCGTAATCTATCTTGTTCTAGTGAGACTCCTTTTGAAGAAATTGAGAATGCTGAGGAATTCTATGAATCTATCCATATCCTAAGTCATTTAGAGGCCGCCTGTCACTGAGATCCCAGCCTTGGTTACTCCAAACTTCAGTGATTTTAGCTTTTTGTTGTTGATGTAGTATGAGAACATCTGGAAATAGAAACCTGAGGGCACCTCCAACCTTACTCTGTTTTACTCTCCAAATATAGAGTTCTCTATTTTGTTAGACAACCAACTCCAACCCAATTCTCTATTTTACTCTCTAAAAAAGAATCTTCTCCTCTCTCCTCGGTATATATTCTATTTTAATCTTATTTTCTTATTTCATAATATAAATCTTTTCTTTCTTTTTCCCAAATAATCACTTTATATAATTTTCATGTGATATAAAATTTTACTATTTCAAAATTTTTATATAATATAAATTTATATTTTATTCTACATTTCTAAATAACATAAATTGCAAGAAACTATTATATAATATACTGATTAATGGACAAATTCAAATAAAAGTGAAATACAATCACATAAACACTCTACTTTCAAAATTATTACTTTACTCTCATAAATGCTCTACTAATGCATTACGAAGTTTAAAGTGAGCATTTTTGTCCTTAATTTTTTTTATGTCTAACTAAAAATTATTCCATCCGGAGATTTTCATCTACCACCATTTATGTAGTTGGAGCCTCTATGGCATCTTGAATTGGTCCATTAAGATCATGTTCATCCCAGTGTTATCAAAGGCGCGCTTAATGTGTGCTTAAGTGTTGTCATCAAGGTTCTAAGGCAAACATTTCCTTGCCAATGAGCCTTTTATGAAGAAGTGACACTAAATAATTGATATTTCACTTTATCATAATTTTTTTCAATTTCTTTGGTCATATATTTGTCATTCATATTTATAATTATTAGTCTTGGTATATATATATATATATATATATATATATATATTTGTTTATTTTTCTCCCTTTGCGCCTTTTTTAAAGCCCACACGTTGTTTGCACTTTGCGCTTTAATCCCCTACATACCTTAGAGATTTTTTGCGCTTTTCGCCTTTGATAACACTGTTCTTCCTCGATTATCATGTTGTGCAGTATAATACATGTAGTCATTATATCATGTAATACTTTCTTTCTCCAAAAATGTGACGGTCCCACCATAATTGCAAAACGTAATTGCAGAACTCTGAATGCACGTTCAAAAAATAATAATAAAATCAAATTATATTATTGACGAAAATTAGAAAAAAATTGAAATATTATTGATTTGGGATGAAAGTAGTATATATTAAATGATATATTTTTTAAAATATTAAATTACATTTAAAAAGAATTATGAATATTAGATATTTAATTAATTGCATTATATATAAAATAATACATTAATTAGAAAATAATAGAAATAATAATAAAATATTAAAAAAAGTGAAATAGAGAGTGTGAATTTGGAGAACTTCTATTCAACACTCTAAAAATGAAGAATAGAGTTTAAAATAGGGGTTGGAGTGCCCATTCTCTATTTTACTCTCCAAATATAGAGAATGGAGAGTAAAATAGAGGTGGGTTGGAGATGGTCTGAGTGAACCAGGTCCTAATCAGTTGTCTTCCCAAAAGGAAGGTTTTGTGGCCATTCCCAACTTTGAGGCTAGTATTGATACTGAAAATCTGGCATAGATTTCTATTAGTCTTCCATACACTGACCCCATATACAGTGCTGACTGCTTTGGTCTTCCACACATCTTCTTCTCCACACTTCTCTTTAATTACCTTCTTTCAGAGTGATTGTCCTTCTTTTGTATATCTCCATAACCACCTCATTAGCAAACTTTGATTTTGTTTCCTTGCATTCTTTATATCAAGTCGAGAAACTGTATTTCAGCCCGTTTCCATTTTAGGCCTAATTAGGGACTTTTAAGTCATTAATATGTAATAATTAGACCTAGTATAAATACTTGGTTTCCTAGAATAACTAGGGTTAGCTTACCTGTGATGATTGATGTATTTTGTGGAGTTGGATGGTATCCAAACTTTGATTCAAGATTTTTAAGGGTGTTTTCAAGTGGATTGATTCTATTTAAGGATATCCTATAGTTTAGGAGTGCTATTTAAGTGCACTAAGTAGGGTTGTTGATATCTGTCAATTGTTCTTGTTGGTACTTTTAAGTTGTATCTTCTCTAAATCCCTTTCAATTGCTTTCTTAAGTTCTTATTAATCCTACCCTAGCTTACATCATGACATTTTAGGCAAGCGCCAAAATTGTAGGACATCATGAATGAGGATTAATCAGAAAACTCAGATCAGAAAAGCTAGTTGCTTCTTGTATGAGTCTACAACATCATCCTAATGAGACACAAGTGGTCATATATGGTGCTTTATGTTGATCAACTAAACATATGGAGATACTGTTTAATTATTCATTATGCATGATGATGGAGGAGTGTAACTATGAAAGCTCAGCCCTGTGCATAACCCCACAGACATTAACATTCCATTTAAGTAAATTTCATGCTCTAAGTTTTCTAATATTTAATGAAATAATTACTCTTAATCAGGCAAGTTTTTGAATTTGTATGAGCTAATAAGGTTCCTAAAATTATTGAGTTCCGTGAGAAAGATTAACACCAAGTGTTCCTATGGCAATGTGAACAGACGTTCCAAGAGTCGTTATTGGCAGCTGGAGCTGGGATTTCCTTGGTTGATTCAGTGGTAATGTCTCAGTCTAAGCTGTTAGTAATATTTCAGTTTACTGGGAATACTTCGTTTAATGTAGCAATCAGTTCAGGGTGCGTTTTGTTGGTAAACTTCTCTCTCAAAGCTGGAGTAATTGTTTCATCTGATATTTCAGGTTGCAGCATCCAGAGTAAGCAAAGATCCTCCTGTCGCTTTTGCACTAATTCGACCTCCTGGTCACCATGCTGTTCCAAAGGGGGCCATGGGCTTTTGTGTGTTTGGAAATATTGCTATTGCTGCTCGTTATGCTCAAAGAATGCATGGATTGAAACGTGTTTTTATCATAGACTTTGATGTTCATCATGGAAATGGAACCAATGATGCCTTCTACGAGGACCCAGATATATTTTTCCTTTCAACTCACCAAGTAAGCTACCCATTACATTGAGCAAATTGCTTGGGAAATCTTGACATTTCTACTTCTGAATCAACTGCTATTATAAAATGTAGTTTGAATGAACGAAAGAACATTCGGTTTTATCTAATAATTGAGCCAGATCTAGTGATCCACAAAAATGATTATTCTTGACACTATGTTCAGTTCAAGGGTGCTTGGGACTTGGTGATTACTCCTCAGACGCTTTCCTTCATTTTATTTGTTACAAATGAGCAGAAATAAAACACATCAATTATGATTGTTGTCATGTCCCAAAATACCTCCTAGATGCAATTGAGATCTTCCAAGTGTTCTAAAAGTGCTGAAACTCAACCAAGCCCCTTGAGTACAAACTAAAACCATTCCAACAAGTCTCAAAATTCATTTTCAACTTATTTGAAGTCTCAAAACACATAATGAGATACATATACTAAAATGAAGGTGTTTGGTAGTTACAATTATCTTGTCCAACATCAGCAAGGTTAATTTTTGGTTTGGTGGATTTGTATGGCTGTCACTTCTTTCGGTGGAAGTGAAGATCAATGCACAAGTCATAGAAAACAAAGAAATTTCAAGTATCTTGGGTCCATAATCTAAGGAGATGGCGAGATTGATGAGGATGTCGTGCATCATATTGGAACAGGGTGGGTGAAGTGAAGGCTCGTATCTAGGGTACTGGGTGATAATATTGTGTCGCCAAGGGTTAAAGGTAAATTCTACCGTGTGCTGGTTAGACTGATATTTTTGTATGAGGCTGAGTGTTGGTTAGTCAAGAACGCGAACATTTAAATAATAAATGTAACGGAGATGAAGATGCTCAGATGGATGTATGGGCTTCTTACAAGATATATGATTAGAAACACGAGGTTATACAGGGTAAGGTGGCAGTAGCGACTGTGGCGGACAAGATAGGGATACGAGGTTGAGATGGTTTGAGCATGTGAGGAGGAGGGGTGTATTGGCATGATGGGCAGATCATAGAGTATCTTGTAGGATCTACATTAAATATTCTCAATATGGAATATGAAAGATTTATTCTTGATCCGTTGTTACTTTTGATTTTGTTGGAAGCTTTTGTATTCTTAGTTATTCGCCAACAGTTAGTCCTAAGTTTGTAGAGACTAAATACTTAGGGTTCTTGGTTTTGGTTATTTTAGCTATTTTTTTTCTTATCATTGTGTTTTTGATTTTCGCTATTCAAAAACATGACTTCACATCGGTACAGTGTTATCAAAAGCAAAGAACGCAAAACAACTCTAAGGTTCGTGGGGATTTAAGCGCAAAGTGCAAACAAAACGTGGGCTCTAATGAAAAAAGGCGCAAAGGGAGAAAAAAATACAAATTATATGTTTAGTCGAAGACAAATAATTTATAAGTATGAATGAAAAATGTAAGAACAAAGAAATTTGAAAAATAATTACGATAAAGTGAAATATCAATGACTTAGTATTGTCTCTTGAGAAGAGGTTCATTGGCAAGGAAAAGTATGTCTTAGAACCTTGATGACAACACTGAAGCGAACATTAAGCGAGGCAAAACTGTCACGCACCGAGCCTACACCCTGGGCGGGACCGGCACTCGGAGACCATTGCTGGCCCCAAGCGAACCCTTGGTCTGGCTTTCTTAACTCAGCAGAAACTTAACTCAACAGCATAACTCAATGCAATGGAAGGTTATAAAACAACCAACTGATAAAAATCTGGCCAAAAGGCAACTCTAGTCCCAAAATATAATATAATATATATATATACATAGATGAGAGACTCAAAACTAACTGACTGACTGTTTATGAAGCCTCTATAATACTGAGATGGATGTTGGGACAGACCCCGCAACATCCTAACAAACAAAACTAAGAACACAAAACAACCGAGTCCTCCGGAAAGCAAGGAGGCTCACCACCGACTCTGGAGTGCTCAACTGGATCAATGGCGTGCTGGATGCTAATCTGGGGTACCTGTATCTACATCGTCATAAGATGCAGGCCAACTGGCATCAGCACATTGAATGTACGAGTATGCGAGATGGAAAGCTAAACCACAACTTAAGCTTGAAAAGAGTACAAGAGAACACTTACCTTGGCTCTGTTCGACTCATGAATAACTGAACTCACTATATAAAGCAATAAGACACATGCAATATATAAAGCTTGTAAAGCTATTAAAACAACTTAGTTCATTAATGATAAAACAATAACAAACTCAACTTTACTTATATAAAAGTAATATAACTTTAGTGGGAGATTCTTTAACCGACAACCACCACTATGAGCCCTAGTGGTGATACAACGTTTTACCTCACGTTGCCCCTCTCAAAAAAACTTTGGCTCATAAGTATCTTTAAAACACATCTTTCTTTAGTTGAGATAAATACTTAAAACTTAGCCCAAAGGCTCTGTTGGAAAACATGGTTCCCCTCTTGCTCAAATGTAAAAACATTTATAAACCTCTTTGGGAATACTTAGTTCTCTAATAGCTTTTGAGAAATGAACTCAACTTTAACTCTTGACTTAACTTGAAACTCGATACTCTTTACTCGACTTGAAACTTGAGACTCTTTACTTAGCTTGAAACTTTACACTCTTTGCTTGACTTGAAACTTGAACCTTAAAACGACGTCAAAACGTTCAATAACGACTCTTGAAAAGCTTTAAAGACTTGCTTGAACTTACTTCTTAACCTTGCTTGACTTGACTCTAACTTCGCTTTGACTTGACACTAACTCGCCTTGAATTGGATTATGGATTCAAGGTATATGATCACACGTTTATGGATGAGTTCTTGACGTTTAGAAGTACTTTGGAGTGTTGGAAACAACTAGGAAACATAGGTACAATACCAAGGAACATGCATGAGAAAGTGTGAAAAGAATGGGGAAACTTGGCATCCTTGGCGCTCTGCAAGGTGCGGAGCGCCAGCCCTTGGAGAGCTCAGAAGGACTGTTGGGGTGCACTGCTAGGCGCGGCGCCCCAAGGGAGAAAACTCAGAAGCTCCTTTGGGGCGCGCTGGCAGGTGCGACGCGCCACCCCTCTCCCCAGAAAACTCAACTTTTCTTCCTTTTTTTCCCAACTCCAAACCACCCTAACTTCAAAGGTTTCAACCCCAAACACTAAGGATCATAAAATCACTCAACATACAAGAGATTCAACTCAAAAACACAACCAAATCATGTCCCAAATCAACAAGAACTTCAACAACACAATCAACAACACAACCAACAACTTCAACAACACAACCAATCTTTTCTTGAGAATAAAACGAGTTTGGAGTGTGGGGGAAAGGACCAACCCCAACACGATGACTCACATACCTAGTAGGGATCACCCCCGACGATCCTTGACGAAACCTTGCTAGATCTTCTCTTTCTCCTCTTCTTCTCCTCTTCTCTCAAAAGCCCTAACTCTCACTCTCACTCTCTCTATTTTAAAATGGAGCAAAACTGATCTAAAAATCAGTCTAACACAACAATATAATCAAAAGAATTGGTTAGGGAAAAGACCAAAATACCCTTAAAATTTCCGGACGGATTTCCCTGCCAACTGCCCAACTTCCAAAGGGCATAACTCACTCTTACGAACTCGGAATCGAGCAAACTCGACGGCGTTGGAAAGATCATTCCAAGGGCTTTCCAAACATAACTGGAACTACTCCTAACTCATCCTGAGCTAGGAGTTACGACTGCTCAAAGTTGGCCCAAAAATTCACTTTTTCCCACACTTAACCAAATTTCCAGATTTTTAAATTCCTTCCAAAAATGACTAATCCCAATTCTAAGCCTCTTCATAGTTATTTCAAATTGTCGGATGTTACAAAAACGTTCAACATGTTTTGAGCCTTGCTATAGGGCTTGAGTGCACTTTCAATAACACTGCATCAATTTGAGTCCTTCAATGTTCGTTCCACTAGAAAAATGTGGAACAAATTATTCTGCGTGGAAATTTTTGTTTCAACTATTTGTCACTGGAAAAAGAATTATGGGGCCATATAGATGGAAGTGATCCGGATCCTACAAAGTTAGGTCAGTGGAAAGTCAAAGATGCTCAAGTGATGACATGGAATTTAGGGTCAATTCACCCTCTTATTGTCCTTAATCTCAGGATATATAAGACTGCAAAGGCCATATAAGATTATTTATATAAGGTTTACAACCATGACAATAGCATAAGACACTTTCAGTTAAAGCATGAAATTGCTAATTACTCTTAACAAAGTCTTTCTATTCAGGATTATTTTTCTGGAGTTCAAAACTTAGGGCTAAATTTACTAATATTGTTTATGTTGAAATACGTGTTGAATCTCTTTCTATAATACAAGCAACGCAAGCGAGACCAACTTTTTTTTTGGATGAAATTACGATTTGATTTTGAGTGTTTGCTCTAACTTGATAAATCGTGATCTGTCTCCCTCCTTGGATATCTATTTTAGGGAATAACTTCGTGTAGGGCAACGTCTTCTCACACAAAACGTTTTCAAGCAAGAAAATGTTCAGATTGTTGCATTTGCTGCTCAAAGAAGAAGATATGGTAGGGATATGAGCGTATTCAATGCTATAGTTGCAAGCAATATGTGCTAGTAAAAAAATGTGAGAGGTTGACTATAACAAGAGTTGGGAAAAATAGAGGTATAGGCCGAAGAAGACCTAGGGAGAGGTGATTGGATAGGACATGTGGCAACTTCAGCTTACTGAGGACATGACGCTAGATAAGAAGATGTTGAGAGAGAGGATCAGACTAGAAGGTTAGTAGGTAGCTAAGTGTTGTCACATTGTGTGGGAGAGGCATGGAGCTAGGCCCTTCTCCGCTTCTCCATATTATAGTATTATTTAGTAATCGTGTAGTTTCTTATCTTCATTTGCCTTGTATCTTGTTATTAGATAGGGGGAGATGATTAGACATGCCCTAGATAAGAAAATGTGGAGGGCGAGGATTAGGCTAGAAGGTTGGTATGGTAGGTAGCCGAGTGTTGTCATACTTTGTGTGGGAGAGGCATGGGGCTAACCTCCTCTCCGCTTCTCCTTATTAGTAGCATTATTTAGTAATCACACTGTTTCTTTTCTTCAATGTGTAGTACTATCTGTTGCTTTATTTGCCTTGTATCTTGTTATTTTGCTGTCATATTTTTGTGCTACCATGCAATCAGATTATTCTCTTTTCTTTCGAGCCGAGGGTTTATCGGAAACAACCTCTCTACCCCACAAAAGGTAGGGGTGAGGTCTGCCTATATCCTACCTTATCCATACCCCACCTGTGGAATCACACTGGGTATGATATTGTTATCTTCTTTTACCTACTACATTACAAGGAAACAACCTTCACCCCTGCTGATGCGTTCCTCGTTTCACCTCATTCAAACGTTGTGTTTAGAGGAAAACAGGATTTCTGTCATTATATGCCAGCTATGCACCTCGATGTGTAGAATTAATACAGTCTGGAACTTAGCAATTGCATGGATTTTATCAGTCATGTTCACTTATCCTTGGATCGATGTAGGCTGGAAGTTATCCAGGGACTGGTAAGATAGATCAAATTGGTAGTGGAAATGGTGAAGGATTAACACTAAATCTCCCTTTACCTGGAGGATCAGGTGATACAGCAATGCGAACAGTTTTTGATGAAGTTATTGTACCATGTGCTCAAAGGTTCAAGCCAGATATAATCCTTGTTTCAGCTGGGTAATTTTCTTGTCTGTCAAGATAGTCTCAACTTTCGGAATATAAAACGAAACATATGACTTAAACACAGTTCCTTTTACTTTTCTTACTGTTCTGCTACTGTGTGGTTCCTTTTTCCTTTGACGTGAATAATGGATCATGTATTATGCTTGTGTTTTCTGCTAAACTAGCAATGTAATGAGGGCGGAATATTTGGTCTATTCACTACTATCATGCCTCATATATTCTGTTTCTGGTCTTGAAATGTTAGCAGAAAAGGATCTTAAAACATAAAGATAGGACTTTTTGATTTCTTATCTAACATAATTGAACTAACGTGTCGTCTAAAATTTTCAGGTATGATGCCCATCTGTTGGATCCACTTGCCAGCTTACAGTTCACAACAGGAACATATTACATGCTAGCCTCCAGCATTAAGCAACTTGCAGAAGATTTGTGTGGGGGACGTTGCGTGTTTTTCTTAGAAGGGGGATATAATCTCAGTTCTCTGTCAAATTCAGTTGCAGAATCATTGCGTGCTTTTCTTGGGGATTGGAGCTTGGCTTCAGAGCTAGACGATCCATCCTATTTGCACGAAGAACCATTGAAGAAGGTGAAGCAGATTATTGAAAAAGTGAAGCATATACATTCCTTTTGAAAGCTTATATTGACAGTGGTCTAGAATTATTATACAGCTTTGTATAGGACACCATGACTTTTCTATAATTTGTATACACCTTTGTTTAGTATATATGATATAAATTATATTAATGTTGTAAATTCGTAACAAAATTTGTTAAAAGTACAAGCTAAAATTGATGAACGCCCATTCTATTTAATTATTTCTTTCTTGGATAACAAATGCTTATATATTGTATGATCTTGCAGAAGAATTGATGTGTCTATATATATATATATATATATATATATATATATATATATATGAAGGAAAAATGCAACTTTTGGTATTTCCTCTTCATTGTAACTGTTCTTTTTCTCTTTTCATTTTTTTTAGTTACCTCTTAATTTGGTTTATGAAAATAAAAAAGACATTCATCAAAGGTATTTTAGTAACTCAACTTTTGATTTTTGTTCCCACTTTTAGTATTGTGTTATATTATGTTATGATATGATATGATGATTCTGTTCTAGTAGAGTATATCCCGTTCTCAATTTGAGAATAATATGAAATCAAATTTGATGATTCTCTCAATGAACTCTCATACAGAATGATTAAGGATGATTTACTCTTTAGATATCAAACTCTCATACACAGTAATCAAGAAAATCTAAAGAATTGACATCCCCTAACCATTAGACTTCTATAGTAGAGAAATCTAGTAAACATTGAAACCCTTCTCATGTTCAAGTACTTATGTCACAGACTTAAAAGTAGAAAATCCTCCCTTTGGTTTGAATCGCTTGCATGAAGAATGAGTGAACAAGTAAAAGTACATGAAGATGATAGATCAATGTTAGGTCTCCTATTTATCGATTATAACTTCGACCTTTTTTTTTGTTGCAGCTACGAAAAGGAATTATGCGTATCAAATCAGGAGAGCACAATATTATCATCTCCAGAAAAATTGTCCACATTCTCTTTCATGATTAGCCAAAGGGAATATGGAGAACTCTTACCTTAACTACACTTCCATCTTCAATATTGGTGTATCTTACTTTTATAGGCAAGACTATTTAAGTAAGAAAATTGTAATGCAAGTGAAGAGTAGTGAGTCTTTAATGGAGATGAAGTAAATTTTGAAGAATTTATTTATTTGTATGGTCAAAGTGATTTCACAATATCGTTTTAACAATAAAATATTGAAAAGTGCAAAGAAATATAGGTGAGATGCTTCACATACAGACAACATATCGGGATAACTCGAGAAATAAGAACTTTCAATTAATTGAGGACAAAGAATGGGAGCAAAAAGGAAGAATTCCTAGGTTAACACAATGGAATATATAGGAATGGTAGTTAAGAGTTCTTTAAGTTACAATCTTACTAAAAAGGTCAAGAAAGAGAAATATTAACTAACCTTAAAAATAAATTTAAGAAAATATTAATGGATAAAATAGCATTGCAAATTGCTAATATAGCGTGCTTCACGACTCTTCTTTTTCATAGCTACCACTTCTACAGGTTCATCATTCGTTAGACCATAATCGGTTAATTCATCACAAAGTTGTTTAGGTAAAATGCCAAACTTCACCATGTTCAACTCTTTCGAAAAGAGAGATTTAAATCCCTTGAACCAAGCTGTTCACGATTAGTAAAGAAAAAAACATTTCATTGAAACGGGATGGGAAAGTTCTACACACACATTAATCATTAAGTCATCAAGAGCATAGTTTTAGTTTAATAGAAAGAAAATAATTTGATTTTCTTGAAACTACAAAGTTTAAATGGAAAGAGCTCAAAAATACTAGTAGGGGTGTATCAGTTCCACTTCCTTCAGAACAATCCCAAAGATATCAAGAGATAAATCAATCAATATGATATTTTAATGCTGAAATGATTATGGTGATTTATCCAGGTTTGTGGCCAAAATCCTGACGATCATCATAATTTTTTTGTAAGGCAATTAGTCACAATTTATGACCAACTTTTATTAAAATCACCATAACTTGGTGCTGATGAAGTCATGGCCAATATCAAATTAAAAGTCTTGGCACCCCACAAGAATTTTTCTCCTGTTTATGACAAAACAATTATTTTTGCACTATTTTTCCTAATTAGATCTAAATTGAAATAACAACATACAAATATTTTATTTGTGCAAATCCATCAAAAGAGTCAAAATGTTAACACACTTGAAAACCATTCATTGTGACAAAATACAATTTAGTTAACTTCGGTAGCTCACTCATCTAAATCAACTACAGTTTCATAGCTTCATTCAAAGCTTACGGGTGTCAAATGAGTGGGTTGAGCTTAATCTGCATGGGTCAAGCTGATTGAGTTAATAAATGGTTGAATCGTTAACTCACCCAATGGGTACTTCTTTTGAGATGGATTGGGTCAAGACGATCTAATCAATAAGGTATCAAATAAGTGTGTTGGGCGAATTTAGGTACGTCAATATGGATGAGTCAATAAATAAATGGCTCTCAATGCATGGATAGTTCAACGTGCTCATCGGCGCCTGATACTAACCCTAAGATGTGGATCATCCAAGGCACATTAGCATGGAGTACTCCTTAGGTTTGTACCGAGGTTTGAAACCAACATCCTTCTAGAAGAATAGGTGGGGTAATTCGGGTGACCATTAGCCCACCCAAAGGTTATTTTTGTTGAGATGGATTGGGTCAAGATAGACTAAACAATGGATACCCAAATTTGAAGTTTCACCATAACAATATAGTTTTTTTCTGTTTGAAAATTTTCTATACAACATTTTGACAACAAATCCATCAAAATTAAAACATGAAACAATGATCGTCTAAAATCTTGCTTTTGTCACTATCAAAATTTTGAAACAACAAAGATTCAAAATAAAATGGAAGTCCTGAAATTGTAACAAACTAAGAACTTACCTGTTTTTGCAGCATTTAACCCCATTATTCTTTGAAGTTCCGGCCAGAGGAAAAGGGAACTCACCCCCCAATCTTCATTGGAAGTTCTTCTTTTCACTCTAAAATGAAAACAGTGTTTTGATGGGTGTACAATTTTAGTTGTGCCAAGTCAATGTTTGTGTTACGAAATTTTTCTTCAATTAGGTGACAAGTTTAAATTGAAGTTGAGGGGAGGGGGGATAATCACTATGGTTTATGCCTGAAAAGTGAACATGGAATTTTCTCTCTTTTTGTTGGGTTTTGATTTTGATTTTTTAAAGAAACAATTTCGCGAGGTGAGTTTATTTCGACCTCTTGTGAAGTCGGTTTGTTTAGATCGGCCCTTTTTTAATAGTGAACAACATATTCTATATAATCTTGCAGTTCAATTTAGGAGGTAGGATGTATAAAGACCTTACCCCCTACCTTTGCGGGATAAAGATGTTGTTTCTAATCGATTCACAATTCAAAGATGGGTTTATCCGGACCTCTTTTGAAGTCGGTTTTCTTAGTAGTGAACAACATATCCAATACAATCTCACAAGTGAGTTTGAGGAGGATAAGATGTACACATATTTTACCCCCATCTTTGTGTGATAAAAATGTTGTTTCTAATATAGACCCACGATTCGAAAGAAAAAGTTCAGAACATGGTTGTAAAGAAAAAAATATGACAACAAAAGAGCAATAGAGAAAACAAATTTTGATTTACTCGTAGATATTCTTTGAGTGACCAGATAGTATAGTTTTTGTCAAAAAAATAATATAAAATATTGCAGGATGATATATATTCATATGTGAAAATCAAGTAGGTTTTGTTGGTGAAATTACAAAATTACAATTGAAAATAAAATGAAGAAAATAAATTATCTTCAGGATGAGGTGTGGATATCTTGCTCTCTTTAAGGAGATTCAAGCCCGCGACAAAAAATCTTTTCACCAGCCTAGCAGTAATCCTCTTGACTTGACCCCTCTAGGATACATCACATCCCAACCACAAACTCCAACTTAGCAAACTCTGGAAAAGAGTTGAGTCTAAAGCTCCATAAAAAGAACACCCCCCTTCAACTAATACAAACTTTCTTTTTTTCACTCACTTTAATGAAGTCTATATTTTCTTATGCACCAAAACAAAGTAAGACCATCACTATTTATTGGGAGGAAATTCTTCCTTGCAATGAATAGGAAGATTATGGGGTAGTGAATTGGGTAGAGAAATGGCTAGTGTGAGGTTGCATGAGTTACAAGGCATAAAATGGTAGAATAATGAGTGAAATAATAGAGTTTCAATGAGAAGTTATAGCCATGGCGGACCACATTCAGTCGCTAAACAAAAGACATTTACTCCACCCGTTCTGTTAACACAAGAGGTTGATGCAAATCACATACCAAACAATTGTTCACAACATCAACTCAATTGTGTGAATACAATTATGTGACTTTTTTTTGTTCAAACCACAAAACTGTGAAATATTACCAGAACAACAAAACAAAAAGAAATATTAACTCACCTAGAAACTCGACCACCTTCTAGTAAGCTTCACTCATTATTCCCAAAATATTCTCATTTTTTCTTTGTCGTTCTTCTTTGTTGCCCTTTGCAATCATAATCCGGATCATTCTTGAATTCGCAAGCCAGATTATTTCTCACTCTCGCACTCTTTCTGACCAATGAATCACCTTCTTGAGCTTTGTTACGTGCATTATATGCTCTTTTGTCTATTTTTTGTTTGGCCAACATTGGGTTACTTGTTGCAAGTAATCCACACACAATTTCACGACAAAATAAGGACTTTTTACCCATTTCTCTCACAATAATGTCTCTGAGTTCAAGCGCGACAGAATACTGAAGCGTTTCATTTGGGTAATAAACAATGGCGTTGTTGAAAATCAATAATAGATCTCTAAAGAAGCTGTCGATTTCCAAGTTCGAATAAACATTTTGTTCTAACTTGTCTTGAATAATCTGTAAATCCATATGCTACTTAATTTGTTTAAAACAATATAGATCTTCCTGAAAATATATAAATATTAGCACTAATAAGGAATATATAATCCATGTTTTATGATTCTTATACTATAAATTTTACCTCACAATGTCTTTAAAAAAAAAATAACTTTTGGTATTAAACATGTCAGTTACTCCTTTCTTTCCGATTTTATGTAACACCATTTTATTATCAATCTTGTTAAATATAAATGACATGATTCTATATTTGAAAAGAATCAAGCCATAAATTTCCATTTTACCATTAGTGAGAAGTTTTATAGTGACAGAAATACTACAAAGTATTTAAGACCATAAGTTTCAAAATTCTTTGTTTTGTGTTGAGTCAAATTAAACATGTCCATAAATATAAAAAATTGTGAAGTTTAAAGTTAATCATGTTTCAATTAAGAAAATACTATTTTTTTTTCATAATAGAACAAAGAGGAAAGAACCTCACATGAAATAGAAGAAATGAAGTATTCTTTTTAATTGTCAAAGTTTTAGTTCGAAATTAAGGTACAAATATAAAGTTAACAAACCACAACATAAAGATTAGCAATTTATTTACCTGACTGGGAAGTCGAGATTCAAAAAGACAACAATGCTTGTGAGATCACACCACATCAAGGATTTTTATGAACTCTTGATTAATATTCTCCATTTTTTCATTAGATTTGTCATCACTTTTTCTCTCATTTAACTTTATTCTTTCTTCAGCTTCCTGTTTGAAAATATTCGGAGATTTTTCGCTACATAAACATAGCATAAATATATATATCAGTAATCAAATTATTTTTTTGCTATCAAACTTATAATAAAAATACAGATATATATAATTTTACCCTCATATGACTATTGGTGAAAATTATAAACACTTCGATAGAAACCATCGAGAAGAATAGAATATGCATTTGAAGAGAGATGACAAATAATCTTACAGACTTTTTGATAAAGATCGTAACACACAAAGAATGACTAATTGGAAAATCTTAGTAGCTCTGTTGGTTG
Source organism: Solanum stenotomum (assembly GCF_019186545.1). Taxonomy (NCBI): domain Eukaryota; kingdom Viridiplantae; phylum Streptophyta; class Magnoliopsida; order Solanales; family Solanaceae; genus Solanum; species Solanum stenotomum. Next base: position 103,004,830 of record NC_064282.1, read on the forward strand.
ACTAACTAAAATTTCAATTTATTGATGAGGGTTCGACTCCTATCATGTAATGCTCTCCTCCATTTTCTCTTTCCCTAACACCAATTTTATTTTATTTTTAAAAAATAAATAAGAATTTCTAGTTTGGAAAGTCGCCATCAATAATATAAAGTTTTTTCTGTTGGAACATTTAAGCAATTTGACTTATCAAAAACATATTTTTTTTCCTTTTTAGTTTTTCTTTTCAATGCCCCAAAAAATTTATTTACAAACATAAATTTGGACAATAAAAGTAGCCAAAACTAATGAATAGTTATATGAGGCCAATTATCAAAGCTAACAATGATTAGTGATTTTTATAAGAAAAACATGAATTATCTACGAAATTCATTGTTAAAAAGTATATAAGTAATAATATTGTTTGACAATTTTTTTCTAAACATATTAACAATGGAGTTTTGATGTTTAATGATAGTGATTATTCTTTTCTCTTCCTTTTTTGTAATGATAAAATTGGAATCAAGAATATTTTATTTGAAAAAAAAATTAGTGTACCAATTAGTGATGCTTTATTTGTACCCTAACTCCTAATCCATAGAAAAATATATATCTTTGAATGTATTTTGTATCTCCTAGATAATTTTGTTTTTGTAAAACCATCATATAAATGTGGATCAAACAAAAAAATAGTGAAAACCCATAATTCTTCAAACATCACAAGTAAAAAATAATCAAAAAGGAAAAAACAAGGATTTATGAGAAAGATATATCATACTGAAGTGGAGTATCCATTAGTTTGACTTGCTCTGTCCAATAATCTCTATATGTCTTTGTAAGTTTATCTGCCATCAGCTTTATGAATCCACTATCATCATCTTCTTCTTCAGTAAAATTTGTTTGATATAGACTCTTAAAACGCTCTTTTAAACTTTCGTACTTGACCTGACATTCCATGGACGAAAATTGAAGAATACATCGACGTCGATCGGAAATGGAATTTGAGAATTCGGCAACCACCATTTCCCAATTTTCTAATCCATGGCGTCACAGTGAATATGCCAACACCATATCTTCTTCAACCTTCTCTATTTTGAAAGAAAAGTTCTAGTGTTTTTCTAGAGGAACTAAATCACTTGGTGAATTATAATACAATTTTTTTTCTTCTTAAAATGGGCTTACCTTGCATTAATGAGTAGTCTCTAGATTTGGTAAAAGTCTTATTTTGGTCAAATATGAATTGAATGAATCAAGACCAGCTAATGCAAATGTGGCAAAAAGAAATAAGTTGTATTCATTTTTCATAAAATAACATAAATTTTGTTTTAACGATATTAGTGTTTTGTTATGAATTATTTTTCTAAGTTGAATTTGGAAATTTTACTCACTTCTTTTTCTTATAAAAATAGAGATGAAGTGACCGCTTTACAAAACACTATTGATGTCGGCCTGCCGCTCTAAACCTGGAGAAATCTCTATTGATTTGTCCAGACTCAGACTAGGAACAACCATATACTGAGAAGAATTTGAATATACTAAATGGTTACCATGACCTTAAAACCTCTAACAGCAACCCTGAGAAGTCTGACCCGAGTTCTGGGAGCTTTGATCAAAATAACTTCCCCCGGACGCTTGAATAGCTGCATGAACAGGTCTACTAGACCAAGGATGAAAACCCCTCCTTGAAGATCCTCTACCTTCTTAAATGAGGTACCACTAAAATAACAAGAAGTGCAAGACCTCTTGTCCATCAAATCCCTAAACACCTTATGGCGCATATGTCATGACCCAAACTCTCGAGCCATGATGACACCTACTATAACCCACCAATAACCCAGAATAACAAGTAACGAGTATAAGCGTAAAAACAAGCAGAAGCAACAATTTAACAAAAGAACAAGACAATAAGCGGAAGCAAGCCAAAATATATACATAAGATTCTTCTAGAACCTGGAAGTCATAAGTACATAGTATTAGAACATTATTTATTACTGCTTAATTCTTATAGCTACTGTTGCATAGGTAGATTATTTTATTGTATTATTAGTTATTTTGTTTCCACTATTCTAGGAGTCTAATATTTTATTTTCCCTGATCTCTGGATAGTTTCCACCGTAGGAGGGACTCTGTTAGTGTGCTTATGTATATAATTCAGTTTATAGCTGATTAATAAACAATCGTTTGGTTCATCTTGCTCAAGTCATTATATGGTTTCAGAGCTCTCGTCTTAACTCTCCCGAGATTTTTTTTCAATCCTCTGACTACCTCCGCAAACTCTCTCTTAACATGCCTAAGAANGGACTCTGTTAGTGTGCTTATGTATATAATTCAGTTTATAACTGATTAATAAACAATCGTTTGGTTCATCTTGCTCAAGTCATTATATGGTTTCAGAGCTCTCGTCTTAACTCTCCCGAGATTTTTTTTCAATCCTCTGACTACCTCCGCAAACTCTCTCTTAACATGCCTGAGAACGTCCAAAATGTGGACTCCACCACTAGCAGCAACTCTAATGTTGTTGTTCAGTTTAATCCTGTGTCCTAGCTGCCGATAAAGCTTGTCGGCAGCCATAAATTTTCTACTTGGAAGGCCCATATTTCCATGCTCATGCACGGGCACAATCTGTTTGGCCATCTTGATGGCTCTTCCCCAGCTCCTTCCACAACTATCACACAAAACGATAGAGACATTGCGAACCCAACCTATAGCCTTTGGTTCCATCAAGATCAATTGATCCAAAATGCCATCATGGCTTCTGCCCATCCGACAATTGCTGCAACTGTAGTTGCTGCCTCTTCTGCTCAACTTGCTTGGGACTCTCTACATCTTACTTATGCCAACAAGTCCCAAACACGAATATTTAGCCTACGTGACCAGCTCACGCATCTATCAAAGGACTCCCACCCAGTAGCCGATTATCTCCATCAAGTGCGCTCTCTCTACAATGAGCTCGCTACTGTTGGAGCTACGTACAATCACCAACGATGAACTGGTGGTGAAGATTCTGAGCGGTCTTGGGTCCGATTTTCGTGAGATTTCCGCTGCAATTCCAGCAAGAGATTCTATCATCTCTTATGATGAGCTGTATGCAAAACTAATTGATTATGAGCTTTTTCTCAAACATGAGGAAGTGAAGAAAGAAAATAGTGCCATAACTGTTGCTATGGTAACTCACAACAAATCCATCAATTCCAACAACCGCGTTGCTCGTCGACCCAACAACACATCACAATGGTGTTCCAGCAATCGTACAACTGCTCCTGTGCAAGGGCGTTACATCAATAACCCTGTTCGTTGTCAGTTATACAATAACAGGGTCATACTGCTAATGTTTGTCGGTCACAGTCTCAAATATCATTTAGAGGCAAAGGTCAATTTTCTTTTAGGTAACCAAGTTGCAGAAAATCAATGGATTGTTGACTTCAGTACTACTCATCATGTCTCAAAAGAGTCTACCAATCTGGATGAATATCATGGTTCAACAGGCATAGCTCTGGGCGATGGTAAAAGAATTTCAATTACTCATCATGGTTCTACTGAATTAGTTGCATCAAATAATGCTTTTAGACTAACTGATACTTTGTGTGCACCTGCTATCAAACAAAATATTCTTTCGGTATCCAAATTTTGTCAAGATAATCTGACATCCATTGAATTTTTCCCGTTTTCTTTCTTCGTGATGGACTTGAAGGCGCCACTGGTCTCCGGTCGGAATAGGAATGGACTCTATGAGTGGCCCAATTTCACTGTTAATAATTAAACCTACCGTTCAAGTTGCCACTACAACGGTTCCTCGTCAAGTTTGGCATCGTCGCCTTGGCCATCCCTATTCAAGAATCTTGAATTTTGTTTTGAATAAGTTTTTCTTCCAGTTTCATCTCCGAACAAGTTTACTTTCTGTAATTCTTGTTGTTCAAATAAAGTTCACCGTTTTCCATTCAATTGCTTATCTCTAATTAGTACTGCTCCACTGCAACTCCTTTTTAGTGACTTGTGGGGTCCATCGCCTGTCCTTTCAATTGATAAAAAAATGATATTATTGTGTGTTCATTGATCAGTACACCAAGTATATTTGGTTGTACACTCTTAAAAACAAACATGAGGTTCGAGACATATTTTCTAAGTTTCATCCCTTAGTGGAAAACTATTTTAAGCAAAAAATTGTCTCTCTGTATACTGATGGAGGAGGTGAATATAAAGGTCTTGATCCGTATCTCACTTTAAATGGAATTGAACACCTTGTATCACCTCCTCATACACCTCAAAGAGTGGCCATCACGGAGCGTCGTCATCGGCACATTGTTGAAACTGCCAAAACACTTTTACACGAGGCATCCCTCTCTTCAAGTTTTTGGTCGTTTGCTTGTCAACATGCTGCTCATCTTATTAATCGATTCTCCACCCAACTTTTAAACAATACATCTCCATATGAAAAATTGTTTGGTGTTGCACCCAAATATGAGTCACTTAGAACTTTTGGTTGTCTATGTTACCCATGGCTTATGCCTTACGCCAACCATAAGCTTGAGCCTAGGTCCACTCCATGTGTCTATCTGGGATTCTCCCAAGTTCATATGCACACTAATGTTTTGATCCCATTAACTCAAAATTGTTCATCTCACCCGATGTTAAGTTTTTTGAAAATATTTTTCCCTTCCACACAATATTCTCACATCTTAAAAAATAATTCTTTTACACTTGCGTGGGAAGTTGTTGGCACACCTACAGATTCTCAAACTCAAACTCTTTCACCTGTTATTTCTCCACTTCCTTCTCCTCTTCCTGTTCGAGACATTTCTACCAGTGGCCAAGCTTGTGAGTCTGTCTCCACCGACCAGACTCATGTGCATCCCTCAATTTCAGGTAATTCACTTTCCCCTGCTTCTTTGCAACAACCCCATAATACAGCCCCTAATCTTATCACCTACCAGCGCCGAAACAAAACACAAATTTTGTCACCTGCTTCTCAACCTATCCTACACAACCAGTAAGCTTGCCTTCAAATCCTATAACCTCATCACATCCTCCACCCCCACCTCCTCCACCACCTCCTCCTCCTCCAACCCGCCCAACAACCCAATCATAAAACAATATTTTTTGCCCCAAAAAACCATTTACTTGCCTTATCCAACTTCCTGCCAATGTTGCCCCTCATACCTTCAAGTAGGCTCTTAAACACTCAGAGTGGAGGGAAGCTANCCACCCCCACCTCCTCCACCACCTCCTCCTCCTCCAACCCGCCCAACAACCCAATCACAAAACAATATTTTTTGCCCTAAAAAACCATTTACTTGCCTTATCCAACTTCCTGCCAATGTTGCCCCTCATACCTTCAAGCAGGCTCTTAAACACTCAGAGTGGAGGGAAGCTATGAATGCTGAATTTGATGCATTAATTCAGAATCAAACACGGGAATTGGTTCCTAAAGATTCTAATAAGAATGTTGTTGATTGTAAGTGGATTTACAAGATCAAAAAGAAAGTCGATGGTTCAGTTGACAGGTACAAAGCTTGGTTGGTTGCTAAAGGGTTCACTCAGCGTCCAGATCTTGACTACCACTGAACATTCAATCCAATTGTCAAGCCTACGACAATTTGTATTGTTCTTACAGTTGCAGTTCGGCACAATTGGGTTTTACATCAATTGGATATCAACAATGCTTTTTTACAAGGCACACTTGAAGAAGAGGTTTTCATGAAACAACCACCTGGATTTGAGAATGCATCACATCCCTCACATGTTTGTCGTTTGCGTAAGGCTATTTATGGTCTCAAGCAAGTACCTCATGCTTGGTACAATGAACTGACATCCTATCTTTTCTGTTTGGGATTCATCAAGTCTCACTCTGATCCTTCTCTCTTTGTTCGCAATCACTCATATGGTGTTGTGTATATTTTAGTCTATGTTGACGACATCATCCTTACAGGAAACCGTTCTTTACTAGTTCATTAGGTTATCTCTTCTTTGGCTTCCCCTTTTTCCCTTAAATATCTTGGCCCACTATCCTACTTTCTTGGAGTTTAGGTTCATCGAGACATCAAAGGACTTCTATTGTCACAAGCAAAATATGTTTTAGATCTTCTCCATGACCTTTTGATGCAAGACTGTAATGGTGTTTCCACACCCATGAGCTCTTCTGAAAGTCTTATGCTAAATGATGGTACTCCATCACATGATGCTACTGAATATAGAAAGGTCATCGGAAAGTTGCAATACTTGTCTTTTACTAGGCCTGATGTTTCTTACTCAGTGAATAAATTGTCTCAATTTATGCATGCCCCATCTGAAGCTCACTGGAGGGCTGTTAAACGCCTCATTCAATATCTCAAAAGCACTGCTGATTATGGTATTAGAATTACTCAAAGCAGCAGTCTTAACCTCTGTGTTTTTTGATGCTGACTGGGCAAGAAACCTCTCTGATCGCAGTTCCACCACAGGTTATATTGTTTTTCTTTGGCTTACTCCAGTTAGTTGGTCATCAAAAAAACAACGTACCATTGCCCGCTCGTCCACTGAAGTAGAGTACCGAGCTGTTGCTAGTGCAGTTGATGAGACCACACCACTTGGGTGAAAAATCTTCTCAAGGAACTTCATGTCAAAATTCTCACACCACCTACCATTTTTTGTGACAACCTTGGTGTCACCTACTTATGTGAGAACAATAATCTGCACAGCCACATGAAGCATCGCTGTTGACTTCCACAATGTTCACCAACAGGTTAACGATAAGCGCCTTACATTCAAGCACATTCCTAGTTCTGACCAGCTGGCTGATTCGCGCACCAAACCGCTTCCAAGAACCTCATTTCATCGCCATCTGTCCAAGCTAGGTGTTGTTCCACTCCATCTAGCTTGAGGGGGGGGGGGTGTATTAGAACATTATTTATTACTGCTTAATTCTTATACCTACTATTGTATAGGTAGATTATTTTACTATATTATTAGTTATTCTGTTTCCACTATTCTAGGAGTCTAATATTTTATTTTCCGTGATCTCTAGATAGTTTCCACCGTATGAGGGACTTTGTTAGTTTGCTTATGTATATAGTTCAGTTTATAACTGATTAATAAACAATCGATTGATTCATCTTGCTCAAGTCATTATACATAGTTATTTTAACAAAATATTACAAGTCCCAAAAGTGGACCAAAATACAAGCTTGTCTAAAAAAACAAAAGAGTAGCTATACAAAATATAGAAGGATACAGGCAAGTCCAGGACACCAGGTGCTCGCCCTCGCCTCCGATAACCCGTTGCAACAAGGTCAAATGATCACCGTTGGTAGCTGGTACTAGAACCTACATCACAAATAGATGCAGAGTGTAGCATGAGTACCAAAAAAATAGGTACTCAATAAGAATTATAAGCCGACTGAGCAAGAAAGGTAAAGAGAATATGAAAAGATAGAATCTAGACACAAACAAAGGTTAAAGAGGAATATAAAGAAAAGCACACGAGCGAACTAAAACATAAAGAACTAAGTACAACTAAACTAAACCTAACTGGCCCATAAGCCCAGAAGGTACATAAATATCCTGAACAGAACCCATAAGCCCGACAGGTATACAAAATAGCTAAACTACTAAGAAAGAAGTACGATGAGTCCAGATCCAAGAAGAATAAAATGGGCCTCTAAACCTCATAAAATAATGATGAGGCTGCCCCATCAAGCCAGTAAACTCCCAGGGGCACCTGCCCCGCTAGTAAGATTAAACCCAGGGGCTGCCCAGCCAACAGTAAACTCCTAGAGGCACCCATCTAGCTAGCAAGAGTAAACCCAGGGGCATCAACAAGATTGTTGAAGAACCTCGTAACAACCATGAACAATACCAATTTGGAATGACGTCCACTCCCAAGTAATCTGAAAAACGCTCCAAGATCGAACAAACTCTAATACATAATTGTCCAATAAAGCACGAAACCTCAAATATTGCAACAAGGCCATAGAATGAGAGAAGAAGGATAAAAGGTCATCAAATATGGTAAGATGCCTAAGCTAAGACTCATTAGGTCAGACTAATGTCTTCTACACCAGTATACAAGAAGCTAAGTCATCTGAATCGACTCGGATATAAAACAAGGCCTGAAAGGCTACACATATCACAAGTCTATGGCAATCCCTTGTCTAAGCCTAGACTAAGTCCAAAGCATTCTCAAATATACAACAACAACACACTAGACAAACCACAAGATAAGGATTATCACATAACCCCAACTAGCATGCTCCTAATCAAACCTAAAACACGGTTTCTAAGCAATGTAGTAAGAATAACTAGGTATCTTCCCCAATTCACTCAAATCAACATTAATTTACACATTCTAGCTCAATCTAGGGGAAGGAAAGTCGTAGCCTACCTTAAGGCTGACCGTGCGCGCTCCAAATCACATCTTCGGAGCTTTTCCTTTTTGAATGGCCTCAGAATGATGCCACACTACCAAAAATCGTATCATAGTGCTAATACGGGCGTGAAGACACCAGAAACACATAAAACAAAAATGAACCAATTTTGGAGTCCAGATGGGAATCGTTAGACCCACACTGGAATTTCCAAAAATGACTTCGTCAAAGGGTCCAATTCAGTACCCCAAACTTGTGTCCTCAAATGGAACACAATTCAGGGCTCGGAACAGCTTAAATTCAACACATGCAAATACGTCACCAAAAAAGAGAAAAAAAAAGCCATGGAAGCCCTCGAAACACAATTTTTACCTCAAACTGAGAGTCCACCATGCTCCCCGATCACTAAAATGCGTAGTCCCTAGCTTAATGAACACAATCAACTTTAAACCACCCAATTCGGAGCTATATCGAGGGAGAAATCACATGAACAAGTTAAGATATAAAGTTGATCCCATATCATTTTCTTAAGACCACACAGGTGCTGCCCATCAAAGTCGCTAAAAGATACAGGTCAACAAGAGGTGGGCCTTTCTTCTGTGAGCCCCTTGTCGCTAAAGTCACAATCGGTTAAAGCCTCAAATGCATGTAATAACTCCAAAACTGAAAATGACAACACATTTAGACCAAATTTCATATTGTAGAGCTGATAGAACTGATGGGATTTCATTTCGATACTCATAGCTTCAGTTATTACAAAAAACCACTTTTGACAACTTTAACTCTCCAAAACTAAGTAACTTCCAAAAAAAATCACAGGTTTTCAATCAAATTCAAAAACAACTTCATAAATCGATCAAACATGACTTAGGGAAACCATCAAAAGGGGTAAAATGGTAATTTTCTAAAAATTTCCAAAAATGACATTCAAAGTCATTACATCTCGTTACCTCTAGCCGCGGTAGCACATATCCTCAGCATATATGAGAGAGTAGAAAAAGGAATCTTAGTAACCAATGGAATCAAGTAAGCACAATAAGAAAGAAAGAATGGAATTCTCCTAAAGTCCTATAGCCTCTTTAAGATAGATAAAAGATATCTCGACACCGATTTGCAGGACTTTACTAGACTCTTCTTGTACTTGTGAGACTAATGAACTTTGTGCTCTGACACCAAATTTTCATTACCCGAAATCAGGAAACTGATGACCTCGCTCAACCACGCAAAAAGGTGAGCCAAACCAAACAACTCAATCCAAACATGAAACATAAATATATGAGAGGTAAAAATTTAAGTCAATAAGCAACTCCTTTTATAAAATATTTGAAGAAATGTGGAAAGTCCATTCAAAACCATCCAAAACTTGGAGATAATAGTACATGCCTTTTCGAATTTTAGTACAGCTCAATAAGTCTCACAATTATCCAAAGGAGGGAAATTCACATAAAGTAAGAGGATAGAAGATATCCAAGAAGTATGTGGATCAACAAAGCAGCTCTATCAGAATCTTGAGAGAAATTATCTTAACACCGCTATCGATCACATGTCAAAGGTACTTGTCACGCCCCGAGCCTACACCCTGGACGTGGCCAGCACTCGAAGACCATTGCTGGCCCTAAGCGAACCCTTGGCCTGGCTTTCTTAACTCAGCGGAAACTAACTCAACAGAATAACTCCATGCAATGCAAGGACATAAAACAACTTAACTGATAAAATTTGGCCAAAAAGGTAACTCGAGTCCCAAAATAGAATATTTACATATATACATAGATGAGAGACTCAAAACTAACCAATTAACTGACTGTCTATGAAGCCTCTCTAATACTGAGATGGATGTTGGGATAGACCCCGCAATATCCTAATAAAAACAAAACTTAAGAGAACAAAACAATCGAGTCCTCCGGAAAGCTAGGAGGCTCACCGCTGACTCTGGAGTGCTCAACTGGATCAACGACGTGCTGGATGCTGATCCTGAGTACCTGCGTCTGCATCATAATAAGATGCAGGCCAACTGGCATCAGTACATGGAATGTACGAGTATGCGAGCTGGAAAGCTAAGCAACATAGGCTAGAAGGAAATCTGAAAGAAACTGAATAGCTTACCTAACTCAACTCAACTCAACCTGACTGACTCATTTCAATATAATGCAATTTAAAACAAGTGCAATATAAAGAAAAGCTGTTTAAAACCTGCTATAAACTCTGAGTGTATACAAAGATACAATAAGCCTGAGATGTATATAAAACTACAACTGAACTGATGTATATAAAAATACAATAACTGCTGTGTTTACAAATATACAATAACTGCTGTGGGAGTTTCTCTAACCGACAACCATCACTTAGAGCTATAGTGATGATACAATGATTGACCTCACGCTGCCAGAGCATCCTATACCCGGCCAAAGGTATAAGACCTAAACTGCCTAATGGATCCACTAGTCTATCTGGAAAAGGATTCATCTACAAAGTATGATCCTTTTCTACCCATGGTGGCTAACATGGTTCTATGGGGGCTGTGGCTTCCTTGAATGCTCCCCCAACTCGGTGCTCGATACTACTCCCAAAAATGTATTGGCTCTTATGTTTTTAAAACTTATTTCTTCCTGCTGATTTAAGATAATTACTCAAAAACTAGCTCGATGGCTCTTTGGAAATCTCAGTTTCCAACTTTGTTTAAATGTGAAAATATTTCTTTAAAACTTCTTTGGGAAATACATAGTTCCCTAATAACATTTTAGAAATGGACTTGACTTTATGCTCTTGACTTAACTTGAAACTTGAGACTCTTCACTTGGCTTGGAATTTTATACTCTTTACTCGACTTGAGACTTGAACCTTAAAAACGAAGTGAAAACATTTGATAAAGGCTCTTGAACAACTTTGAAAACTTGCTTTGACTTACATAACTTCTAAGCTTAACTCTTGACTTCACTTGACTTAGAAACTAACTCTCATCGAATTGGATTTTTGAATTCAAGGTGTTTGATCACATGTTATGGAGGGATTCTTGATGTTTAGACATACTTTGGAGTGTCGGAAACAACTATGAAACATAGGTATAATACTTAGGAACATGCATGAGAAAGTGTGAAAAGAATGGGGGAACTTGGCGTCCTTGGCGCTCTGCAAGGCGCGGAGTGCCAACCCTTGAAGCTCAGAAAGGGCCTGCTAGCGCTCTGCTAGGCACGGCGCCCCAAGGGAGAAAGCTCAGAAGCTCTTTTGGGGCGCGCTGGCAGGCGCGGCGCGCCACCCCTTTCCCCATAAAACTCGACTTTTCTCCTTTCTTTTTCCAACTCTAAACCACCCTAACTTCAAGGGTTTCAACTCCAAACATTGAGGATCATAAAATCCCTCAATATACAAGAGATTCAACTCAAAAACACAATCAAATCATGTACTAAACCAATAAGAACTTCCAACAACACAACCAACAATTTCAACAACCCAACCAAGCTTTTTCTCGGAAATAAAACGAGTTTGGTGTATGGGGGAAAGGATCAACCCAACACTATGAACTCACATACCTAGTAGGGATCACCCCCGACGATGTCCACGACGATCCTTGACGGAAACTTGCTTGATCTCCTCTTGCTTCTCTTCTTCTCCTCTTAACTCAAAACCCTCATTCTCACTCTTTTAAAATGGGTCAAAATGATCCAAAAATCAGCCTAACACAACAATATAACCCCAAAATAAATAGTTAGGGAAATGACCAAAATGCCCTTAAAATCTCCGGACGGATTCCCTGCCAACTGCCCAACTTTCAAAGGGCATAACTCGCTCATACGAACTGGGAATCGAGCAAACTCGTTGGCATTGGAAAGATCATTCCACAAGCTTCGCAAACATAAGTGGAACTACTCCTAAATCATCCTGAGCTAGGAGTTATGACCGCTCAAAGTTGGCCAAAACTCACTGATTTCCCACACGTAACCAAATCTCCAGATTTTGAATTATTTTTTTCCAAAAATGACTATTTCCAATTTCAAGCATTTTCATAGTTATTTCAAATTGCCGGATGTTACAATATCTCCCCCTTGGGAACATTCGTCCTCTAATGAGAATCTCTTAACAATGCTAAGGGTGTAACGTCAAACTCAAACACCCAACAAGCAATCATGCAAACAACAACAACAATAACGACATGCCCACTACAATTTAAAGAGCACTAGGAAGGAAATTAGTACCTTGGTATGCATTTCCTCTGGATTCAAAGAGATATGGGTATCACTTTTTCATGTCCTCTTCGGCTTCCCAAGTAGCTTCCTCAACAAATTTGTTCCTCCAAAGGACCTTGACTGATGCTACATCTTTCGTTCTCAACCTACGAACTTGGCGGTCTAAAATTTGAATAGGAATCTCCTCGAAAGATAAGTTATCCTTGATCCTAATACTTTCAGTTGGTAGGATAAATGAAGGATCGCCTATGCACTTCTTCAACATAGAGATATGAAATACCGGATGAACCGCTGCTAGTTCCTGTGGTAACTCCAAATCATAAGCAACATTGCCAATTCTCTTGGTTATGCGGTAAGGTCCAATATACCGGGGACTAAGTTTCCCCTTCTTACCAAACCTCATAACCCCTTTCATGGGTGAAAATTTTAAATATACCCAATCGTCTACTTCAAACTCTAACACCCTTCTCCTAACATCAGTATAGGACTTCTAGCGACTCTGTGCCATTTTCAACCTCTCTTGAATCACCTTCACCTTCTCCATAGCTTGGTGAACTAAATCTGGTCCTATCAACCTTGCTTCGCCAACTTCAAACCATCCAATAGGAGATCTACATCTTCTCCCATAAAGAGCTTCGTAAGGAGCCATCTGGATGCTAGAGTGATAATTGTTGTTGTAGGCAAATTCAATGAGAGGTAGGTGATCATCCCAATTTCCTTTGAAATCGATCACACAAGCTCTCAACATATGTTCTAAAGTCTGAATAGTGCGCTCTGCTTGCCCATCGGTCTGAGGATGAAAGGCAATACTCAAGTTTACCTTGGAACCCAAGCCTTTCTGAAAAGATTTCCAAAACTGTGCAGTAAAATATGCTCCTCTATTTGAAATAATGGAGACTGGGACTCCATGAAGTCTCACCACCTCTTGAATATATAACTTGGCATAATCTTCTGCTGAATTGGTAGTCTTTACCGGTAGAAAATAGGCTGATTTTGTCATTCTGTCGACAATCACCCAAATAGAATCATGCTGTTTGCGAGACCTTGACAACCCTGTGATGAAATCCATATTGATCATCTCCCACTTCCATTCCGGAAGTTCTATTCTCTGAGCTAAACCAACAGGCCTTTGGTGTTCAGCTTTCACTTGCTGGCAATTTGGACACTTAGCGATAAACTCTACAATGCCCTTCTTCATGCCATTCCACCAATAAACTTCTCTCAAGTCACGATACATCTTCGTGGAACCTGGATGAATGGAATATCTGGAGCTATGAGCTTCTCCCATAATCCTCTCTTGGAGTCTATCCACCATAGGTACACACAATCTACCTTGATATCTTAATACACCATCTCCCCCTTGTTCAAAAGCTAATACTCTTTGCTTTTGAAAATTTGCCTTCAACTCAAGCGAAATGGGATCTTGATCTTATTTCTCCTTCACTTCTGACATCAATGATGACACGACCCTGCTCGTCACTTTTATTCCTCCTTCTGCGGAGTCTATAAGGCTGACTCCCAGGCGTGCCAATCTGTGCACATCTTTTTCTAGCTCTCTCTTCCCTTATTCAATATGGACGGTGCTACCCATAGGCAACCTGCTTAAAGAATCGGCAACAACGTTAGCCTTACCTAGGTGATAAAGAATACTTAGGTCATAATCCTTGAGTAGTTCTAACCACCTCCTTTGCCTGAGATTAAGCTCTTTCTGAGTAAACACATATTGAAGGTTCTTGTGATCAGTGAATATGTCGACATGCACACCATACAAGTAATGACGCCATATCTTCAAAGCAAAAACTACAACAGCCAACTCTAAGTAATGGGTTGGGTAGTTCTTCTCATGAACCTTCAACTGTCTACAGGCATAAACTATAACCTTGCCATTCTGCATTAAGACACAACCCAAACCAACTCTTGATGCATCACAATACACCACAAAACCTTGAGTACCTTCTGGTAACATCAAAACTGGAGCTGTAATCAAGCTGTTTTTCAATTCCTGAAAGCTTTTCTCACAAGCTTCAAACCATTGAAATTTCACCGCCTTCTGAGTCAACTTTGTCAAAGGAGATGCAATAGACGAGAACCCCTCAACAAACCTTCTATAATAGCCAGCTAAACCCAAGAAACTCCTAATTTCAGTTGGAGATGTGGGTCTAGGCCAATTCTGTACAACCTCAATTTTCTGAGTATCAACTTTAATTCCATCACCGGACACGATGTGGCCTAGGAACGCCATAGACTTGAGCCAAAACTCACACTTAGAGAACTTGGCATACAACTCCTTGTCTTTCAAAGTCTGAAGAACTATTCTGAGATGACTAGCATGATCTTCTTCATTCCGTGAATAGACTAGTATGTTATCAATGAAGATGATAACAAACGTATCTAAATAAGGTTTGACCACTCTATTCATCAAGTCCATGAAAGCTGCCGGTGCATTTGTCAAACCAAAGGACATGACTAAAAACTCATAATGACCGTATCTGGTCCTGAAAGCTGTCTTTGGAATATCACATTCCCTTACTCTTAACTGGTGATAGCCTGATCTGAGGTCAATCTTCAAAAAACAAGTGGCACCCTGAAGCTGATCGAAAAGATCATCAATCCTCGGAAGAGGGTACTTATTCTTGATGGTAACCTTATTCAACTGGCAGTAGTCTATACACATCCTAAGGGAACCATCTTTCTTTCTCACAAACAAGACCGGAGCACCCCAAGGTGAGACACTTGGTCGAATGAAACCCTTATCTAGGAGATCTTTCAACTGCTCTTTCAACTCTGCTGGCGCCATTCTATAGGGTGGAATAGAGATAGGACGAGTATTTGGAATGAGATCTATGCCAAAATCTATTTCTCTCTCAGGAGAAATTCCAGGTAGATCATCAGGAAAAACTTCTATAAACTCTTTTACTATAGGAATTGACTGAAAATAAGGTATCTCAACACTAGAGTCATTAACTCGGACTAAGTGATAGATACAACCCTTTGAAACCAACTTTCTTGCCTTAAGGTACGAAATGAAACGACCCTTAGGCACTGCTGAACTACTACTCCACTCTATGGTTGGCTCACTCAGAAACTGAAACTTGACCACTCGAGTTCTACAATCTATCGATGCATAACAAGTATGAAGCCAATCCATACCTAGAATGACATCGAAATCTACCATGTCTAACTCAACCAAATCAGTCATGGTGCTCTTGTGATTGATAGAAACATGACAATCACTAAACTCTTTCTGCTAAAATAGACTCTCCAACCGGTGTAGAAACACAAAAGGGTTCACAAAGTCTTTCAGGAAGAACCTCAAACTTATTTGCAACATAGGGAGTTACAAAAGATAAACTTGCTCCTGGGTTTAGCAAAGCATAAACATCAAAACCAAAGACTTTGATCATACCAGTGACAACATTCGGAGAATTCTCTTGCTCATGGCGACTGGTGATTGCATAAAGGCGGTTTGCTCCTCCGCCGGTACTAGAAGTAGCTCTTCTAGGTGCCGTCCTGTCTGGTGGAACAATTGAAGAAGACTGTGCTCTATTGCCCCCATTTCCCTGCCTATTCTTTGGACACTCTCGCATGAAATGTCCATTCTGACCACACTTGAAACAACCAATGAAGCCCTCTCGACAAATACCTGAGTGGTTCCTACCACACTTGGCACAGGCAGGAGGCTTACTACTCCCTTGCGCCACACTACCCGAAGATTGTACTGGTCTAGCCTTGAAGTTCTTCGAATTCTGGCCATTAAATTCACCTCTGTATCTGGGTGCAGGTGCTCTAGCAGATGATGGAGCAGGTCCCTTTTGCCTTTGTTGAAAGGACGGACGGTTCACATTACTTTTCTGCTACCCGGACTTATTACCGGTCTTGGATCTCTTACTTCTGAAGTCTTCCATGTCCCTCAGCTTCTCTTCCTCAACCTGTTGTACATAGACCATTAACCTTGATATGTCCATGTCCCCAAAAAGCATTACAGCCCTACCTTCCTTACTTGACAACCGAAACAGCCCAGCAACAAACAAGCTCATTCTATTTCTCATGTCTGCAACCATCTCCGGAGCATAACGGGATAAATGTGTGAACTTTAAACTGTACTCATAAACACTCAAAGACTTCTGCTTAAGTGTGAGGAACTCACGTACCTTGGCTTCTCTCAATTCTCGAGGGAAGAAACGCCCCAAGAAAGCTTCCTCAAAACCGGCCCAACTCGCAGGTGGTGCATTCTCAGCTCTGCCCCCTTTCCACTGGTCGAACCAAGTTCTAGCAACATCCTTTAATTAATATGTAGCTAGTTCAACCCGCTTAGTATCTGCCACATGCATCACATCAAAAATTTTCTTCAACTCCTCAATGAAGTTCTCTGGATCCTCAGTAGTACTTGAACCCATGAAATTCGGAGGATTCATCCCCAAGAACTCACGAATCCTAGAAGTGTCAGCTCCTTCATGACGAGCTCCCCTCTGCTGACCAATCTGATTAGTTATAACTTGACTCAAAATTCTAATTGCCTCTCTGAACTCGGCATTAGAAATGTCCCCTTGATGTTGCACTCCTGGTGCATAGGGTAACTCTTGCTCATCAACATAACGTCTAGGAAGACGCCTTTTACCAACTCTTCGTGGAGGCATGACTATCTGAAAAATGCACAAGCATGAATTAAAAGAAACTCTTTAGAGATAAACTCTAACGCACGAGATGAGTGTGAAAGAAATGAGAAATCTTCCTAAATGTTATAGCCTTCCAATTATAGATGTGGCCCGCTTCACACCGTTAACTAGGGCTCTACAGACACGGCCTCATATACTCCCTAGGACTCTTGAACTCTGGGCTCCGATACCAAGTTTGTCACTCCCCGAGCCTACACCCTGGACGTGGCCGGCACTCGAAGACCATTGCTGGCCCCAAGCGAACCCTTGGCCGGGCTTTCTTAACTCAGAGGAAACTAACTCAACAGAATAACTCCATGCAATGCAAGGACATAAAACAACTTAACTAATAAAATCTGGCCAAAAAGGCAACTCGAGTCCCAAAATAGAATATTTACATATATACATAAATGAGAGACTCAAAACTAACCAACTGACTGACTGTCTATGAAGCCTCTATAATACTGAGATAGATGTTGGGACAGACCCCGCATGTCACGCCCCGAGCCTACACCCTGGGCGAGACCGGCACTCGGAGACCATTGTTGGCCCCAAGCGAACTCTTGACCTGGCTTTCTTAACTCAGCGGAAACTTAACTCAACAGCATAACTCAATGCAATGAAAGGTTAAAAACAACCCAACTGATAAAATCTGGCCAAAACGGCAACTCGAGTCTCAAAATAGAATAATTACATATATACATAGACGAAAGACTCAATACTAACTGACTGACTATCTATGAAGCCTCTAAAATACTGAGATGGATGTTGGGACAGACCCCGCAACATCCTAAACAAACAAAACTAAAAGAACAGAACAATCGAGTCCTCCGAAAAGCAATGAGGCTCACCACTGACTCTGGAGTGCTCAACTGGACCCTTCGGCGAGCTGAATGCTGATCCTGGGTACCTGCGTCTACATCGTAAAAAGATGCAGGCTAACTGGCATCAGTACATGGAATGTACGAGCATGTGAGCAGAACAGCTAAACAACAGCTTAAGCTTGAAAAAAGATGCAAAAGAGAACTTACCTTCATGAATAACTGAACTCAATATAAAGCAATAAAACACATGCAATATATATAAAACTTGTAAAACTATTTAAAACATGACGTAAAAATCATATTTATAATATCATGAAAATACCATGCTTCCTCTCAAAGTCTACTTGTGCAATGCATGAATGAAGTCCCATACCCCCATCCACACTAAGCAAAACTTTTCGAGGAACCAAGCTCTTTCTACTGTGGGAGTTCTCTAACCGATAACAACCATTACATGCTTAATTAGTGATACAACGTTTTACCTCACGTTGTCGAAGGACCATCCTATACCTTGCCGTGATATAGAAAGCTAACTTTACTAAGTGGATCCACTAGCTTAAGTTTACGTGATCATCTAAAAAGTATGACCCGTTAAATCCCATGTTGGCTACATGACTCTTATTGAGAGTTGAGTTAATATGAACTCGAGTCCCCAATTTGGTGCTCAAGACTACTCCCAAAAATACTTTAGCTCTTAAGTGTTTTAAACACATCTTTCTTTAGTTGAGATAATTACTCAAAACTACCCTCTTAAAAGAGGTAATTGCTTTTGAAAACTCTTTCTAAAAAGAACATCTCAAAACCATATTTTTAATATGACCATTGATGACTCGGGATATTCATACTGCTTAAACATTGATGGTATAGCTAGAGACCATACTGTTTAAACATTGATGACATACTCGATTTGTCATACTAATCATGTTTTAAAAACTCTTTTGCAAAAACCCATCTTTTCTCAAAAAGAGATAGTACTCAAACTTCTCAAAACTCTTTTGAAAATCTCAGTTTCCTCTCATCTTAAATGTGAAAACATTTATAGACTTCTTTGGGAAATACTTAGTTCCCTAATAACTTTTGAGAATGCACTTGACTCTTGAATCTTGACTTAACTTGAAACTCTTGACTTAACTGAAAACTCGATACCCTTTACTCGACTTGAAACTCTATACTTAACTTGGAACTATATGCTCTTTACTCAACTTGAAACTCTATACCTAACTTGGAACTCTATTCTCTTTACTCAACTTGAAACTCTATACTTAACTTGGAACTCTATGCTCTTTACTCAACTTGAAACTCTATACTTAACTCGGAACTTGAGCCCTAGAATGAAGTTAAAACGTTCAATGAAGACTCTTGAAAACTTTGAAGACTTGCTTTGACTTACTTCTTAACTTCTAAGCTTGACTTCAAACTTCACTTGACTTCTAACTTCACTTGACTTGGAAACTAACTCTCCTTGAATTGGAATTATGAATTCAAGGTGTATGATCACATGTTATGGAGGGATTCTTGATGTTTAGACGTACTTTGGAGTGTCGGAAATAACTATGAAACATAGGTATAATGCCTAGGAACATGCATGAGAAAGTGGGGAAGGAATGGGAAAACTTGGCGCTCTTGGCGCTCTAAGAGGCACGGAGCGCCAGACCAAAAACTTCAGAGGAGGCCTGCTGGCGCTCTAATGGGCGCGCCACGCAGGGGTAAAACATCAGAACCCCTGTTGGGGAGCGCTGGCTGGCGCGACGCCCCAACCTTTCCCCCCAAAAATCTGACTCTTCTCCTTCATTTTTCAACTCTAAACCTCTTTAACTTCAATGGATCCAGCCCTAAACACTTAGAATCATAAATCCCTCAACATACAATAGATTTCAACCCAAAACACAATCGGAAACATGCCCAAATCAACAAGGGACTTTAACAACACAATCAACAACACAACCAAACAACTTCAATAACATATCCAATCTTTTCTCAACAATAAAATGAATTTGGTGTGTGGGGGAAAGGATCAACCCAACACTAAGAACTCACATACCTTAATAGGGATCACCCCCGACGAAATCCACGACGATCTTGACGAATCTTAGCTTCTTCTTCTCTTTTCTCCTCTTCTTCTCCTCTTCCCTCAAGAACCCTAACTCTCACTCTCACTCTTTTAAAATGGGACCAAAATGATCCAAAAATCATCCTAACACAACAATATAACCCCAAAAGAAATAGCTAGGGAAAAGACCAAAATGCCCTTAAAATTTTCGGATGGATCCCCTGCCAACTGTCCAACTTTCAAAGGGCATAACTCGCTCATACAAACTCGGAATCGAGCAAACTCAGTGGAGTTGGAAAGATCATTCCACAAGCTTCACAAACATAACTGGAACTACTCCTAAATCATCCTGAGCTAGGAGTTATGACTGCTAAAAGTTGGCCAAAACTCACTGATTTCCCACACTTCACCAAATTTCTAGATTTTGAATTCCTCCCAAAAATGACTAATTCCAATTCTAAGCTTCTTCATAGCTATTTCAAATTGCCGAATGTTTCACCGCAACATCATAATAAAAACAAAACTTAAGAGAACAAAACAACCGAGTCCTCCAGAAAGAAAGGAGGCTCACCACTGACTCTGGAGTGCTCAACTGGATCAACGGCGTGCTGGATGCTGATCCTGGGTACCTGCGTCTGCATCATAATAAAATGTAGGCCAACTGGCATCAGTACATGGAATGTACGAGTACGCGAGTTGGAAAGCTAAGCAACATAGGCTAGAAGGAAATCTGAAAGAAACTGAATAGCTTACCTGGCTTAACTCAACTCAACTCAACCTGACTGACTCATTTCAATATAATGCAATTTTAAACAACTGCAATATAAAGAAAAGCTGTTTAAAACCTGCTATAAACTCTGAGTGTATACAAAGATACAATAAGCCTGAGATGTATATAAAAATACAACTGAACTGATGTATATAAAAATACAATAACTACTGTGTTTACAAATATACAATAACTGCTGTGGGAGATTCTCTAACCAACAACCATCACTTAGAGCTATATTGATGATACAACGATCGACCTCACGCTGCCAGAACATCCTATACTCGGCCAAAGGTATAAGACCTGAACTGCCTAATGGATCCACTAGTCTATCTGGAAAAGGATTCATCTAAAAAGTATGATCCTTTTCTACTCATGGTGGGTAACATGGTTCTATGGGGGCTGTGGGTTCCTTGAATGCTCCCCCAACTCGGTGCTCGATACTACTCCCAAAAATGTACTGGCTCTTGCGTTTTTAAAACATATTTCTTCCTGCTGATTTGAGATAATTACTCAAAAACTAGCCCGAAGGCTCTTTGGAAATCTTAGTTTCCAACTTTGTTTAAATGTGAAAACATTTCTTTAAAACTTCTTTGGGAAATACATAGTCCCCTAATAACCTTTTAGAAATGGACTTGACTTTATGCTCTTGACTTAACTTGAAACTTGAGACTCTTCACTTGGCTTGGAACTTTATACTCTTTACTCGACTTGATACTTGAACCTTAAAAACGAAGTGAAAACGTTCGATAAAGGCTCTTGAACAACTTTGAAAACCTGCTTTGACTTACTTAACTTCTAAGCTTAACTCTTGACTTCACTTGACTTAGAAACTAACTCTCCTTGAATTGAATTTTTGAATTCAAGGTGTTTGATTATATGTTATAGAGGGATTCTTGATGTTTAGACGTACTTTGGAGTGTCGGAAACAACTATGAAACTTAGGTACAATACCAAGGAACATGCATGAGAGAGTGTGAAAAGAATGGGGGAACTTGGCGTCCTTGGCGCTCTGCAAGACGAGGAGTGCCAGCCCTTGAAGCTCAAAAAGGGCCTGTTGACGCTCGGCTAGGCGCGGCGCCCCAAGGCAGAAAGCTCAGAAGCTCTTTTGGGGCGCGCTGGCAGGCGCGACACGCCACCCCTTTCCCCATTAAACTCGACTTTTCTCCTTCCTTTTTCCAACTCTAAACCACCCTAACTTCAAGGGTTTCAATTCCAAACACTAAGGATCATAAAATCCCTAAACATACAAGAGATTCAACTCAAAAACACAATCAAATCATGTACTAAACCAACAAGAACTTCCAACAACACAACCAACAATTTCAACAACCCAACCAAGCTTTTTCTCAGAAATAAAACAAGTTTGGTGTGTGGGGGAAAGGATCTCCCAACACTATGAACTCACATACCTAGTAGGGATCACCCCCGACGATGTCCACGACGATCCTTGACGGAAACTTGCTTGATCTCCTCTTGCTTCTCTTCTTCTCATCTTCACTCAAAATCCTCACTCTCACTCTTTTAAAATGGGACAAAATGATCCAAAAATCAGCCTAACACAACAATATAACCCCAAAAGAAATAGCTAGGGAAAAGACCAAAATGCCCTAAAAATCCCCGGACGGATTCCCTGCCAACTGCCCAACTTTCAAAGGGCATAACTCGCTCATACGAACTTGGAATCGAGCAAACTCGGTGGTGTTGGAAAGAACATTCCACAAGCTTCGCAAACATAACTGGAACTACTCCTAAATCATCCTGAGTTAGGAGTTGTGAGTGCTCAAAGTTGGCCAAAACTCACTGATTTCCCACACTTAACCAAATCTCCAGATTTTGATTTTTTTTTCCAAAAATGACTATTTCCAATTTCAAGCTTTTTCATAGTTATTTCAAATTGCTGGATGTTACAGTACTTGGCTCCGAATCTGCATAAAAAGGTATAGAAATAAATAAGTGTGAGTATTAATATATGTGTACTCAACAACATTATAGACTGAACCTTATCCAAAGTGATTGCGAGGATCGACCCTAAACTTCCCTAACCTGCTCAAACTCAAATATCAAAACATCTCTACAAGACTCAGACTAGTAGCTACAATTGATCTTCATGATTGCAGCCGAGTCCTCAGGATCGAAACCTACCAACTGAAACCATCATAACAAATGTGACAATCCCCACACGTGTAAAGGCCAAAACTCCATCAGACCCGACCTAGCCAGGCTTTTATTCATATGTGTGTTTTACTCTGTCCATTCACTTTTACTTTTTATATTTGGAATTTACACTCCCAATAAAAAAACAATGATAATATAAAAGAAATGATTGACATGATTATTTTACCACATTACCTCTATTAATTAATGTTTAGTATTAAGTCATGGAAAATTATTTGGGAAATAAGTAATTAATGTTAAGGGTAGAACATGGAAAAATAATTGTCTTTTTCTAATATGTGAAAAGTGACAAGAAAAGATGAAAATGAATTTTAGAATGGTAGACAAGTAAAAGATAACAAGAGGGTGTTAAACTAAACTTATAAATGATGCTTTGAAAATCAAAATTTGACTAATACTCTTGCTATTTCATGTGGTTATTTAATACTATGGGTAGTATAAGAACACTATCTTGATGAGTGAAAATGAACGAGTAAAATGAAACATTTATTTTCAGTATAGGGAATACTCCCACCGTCCACCTCTACTTGTCCATTATATTAAAAATAGTAACCGAAATTTACTTATTCGATTTGGAAAATCAAGAGATATTTTATCATTTTATATTTATTTTATCATTATTATTAAATACTATATTCCCCAATATTTAAATAGCTTATTATTAATAAAAGTGATATAGTAAAATTATTCTTTTATTTATTATTTTTAATGGAGTATTAAATAAAACATCTACAAATAAAGACGTATGGAGAGAGTAGTAATTTGTACCCTATATTTCGAGGAAAAATAAAAAAACGTGGGCACACCAAATCAGAATCAAACAAAAAGAAAAAGTAACATTCAGTTCCAAGTTCCAATGCAATTGAGCCGATTCTGACTAATTGAAGACAAAAGAAAGGGTACAACATAATTTCTTACATTGTTTGTGTCACCCCCAAAAAGAAGATAAGAACTTCACAAAGATTTCTTCAAAATTCACAAAGTTTTCTAATAGATTTCACAAAGTTTCGTTAAGAATTCAGTGTCCCAAGATCAATTGGCAAGTGAAGACGTGAGACATGTTGGAAAAAGAGGTAATGTTTACTTTATTATTTCAGAACTTTGATAGATAGTAACACAAATGAGATTTCAGTTGTTCATTGCTTCATTTTTTAATTTTGATGAGAAAGCTTCGCTTCTATGAATTGTGACATCTGTAATTTTGATGAATACGCTTTGCTTCTTGCAAAATTTTCTTTAGCCCAAGCGAAGTATATCAAAATGATGAGGTTTTAAAAAAATTCAAGGTATTTGAAAATAAAGGTTATTTTTTTTTTTTTTTGCACATACCTTTTAATTCAATCAATTTACCCATTTAATATCGTTCGGCTTCGAGTAATATTTTCTAATTGCAGTTGAATCATTTTGAAGCTTAACTTAGAGGTGCGAGCTATAGAGGTTAGCTAAATATTACTTTGTGATAACAAATATCTTACAAGTATGCTACCGTTCTTACACTCTTTTTGGATGTTATTCATTACCAATCTTTAGTGTTTCAATGTACAAGTGATTCTTTGAAGAGAAATTACAGAAACCCTTGATCTTGATACAATTTTGTTTGGGTTGTGTCAATGTTTCTTTATCAAACCAATGTATTTTGAGTTTCACCAAAAAAAATTATATCTCAATTTTTATTTTTAACTACCCGAGCTTCTCCAACCCTCCATCCTTTCTCTACTCCACCCCACTATTGGAGACACAAGGCTACTACTCCTTCACAATGGAGATTTCTCAAAGAAGGCTAGAACACAAAATAAAGACATAATGGTTACAATTTCTTTAGAATCCAATGTCCAAAGATTAATTGGCCGACAAGTGAAGACATGAGACATGTTGCAAAATGAGGTAATTTTTACTTTGTTGTTTTAGAATTTCAATAGTGACAAAAATGAGATGGATATTCATTGTTTCATGTTTTAATTTTCATGAACAAGCTTTTCTTCAGTGATATCTGTAAGTTTCCTTACCTAACACATGATGACATTCTCGAGTTAAATTTTACATATTTACAGTCATGGAGTTCCACAAATTCCATGACACTAGTTAAAATTTTTCAATAATAGGATCTTATGGTGGCTTGTGGGTGCTATAGCTTAGAGATTTTCCTTTCTTACAAAGTTTTATTCTGCATCAATATATGAAGTATATCAAAATGAGGTTTTAAAAAGAAAATGAGTTGAAGCTCTAGTTGTACTTTTTCATACTAAGTTTCTTTTAGGTGTGCTAAAATGTTACTCTTTTGGGATGTGTTTCTTTTACCAACAGTTAATGAAAAGAGGTAGAAGTAGTTCCTTAAAAGGTAAAAACAAGAACTTTTATCATGCCTTCTAATGAATTCTACTCGAGGAACTAGCTTCACATTCAATGTTACTTAGATTGAGGTTTCTAAAATTACGTTATAAGATCTGCTCTTTCCTCATATATGAGTAGTTTATTATACTCAAAATATTTTGCATAAGATAATTTAAATGGAGAAACATGGTCTGAGAGGATTCATATAACCGGACCCCAACTTGTTTGAAACTAAGATGCAATAGTTGTAGTTGTTGTAGTATTGTACTTAAACTGACCGTCTCTATCTATTTCCATATGTATCGTAGTGTAGAAGACATAAGATACATGGAATGACAATCTCAGAATGCATTGATTTAACTCTTAGGTTTTCTAGAATAGTTCTTAAGGAAGTCGAGATACATTGTTGTGATTTGAGTTCTATTAAACTTTCTAGTTTCAGAAAAATCTAATGGGTTTCTTGCTATTGAGCTAGAACTATGCTCTCGACAACTCAATGGTTAATGTGTGTGGAGCTTTCCCACCTTGTTTTAAAGTAATGTTGTTTCTTTACTAATCATGAATAGATTGTTGTTGGGGCTTCAAATCTATCTCTTAGAAAGAAGGACCAAAAACGGTGAATTCGACCATTTTAACTACACAATTTTTTGATGAATTAATTAATGGTGAGAGAACGAGTGATGATCCTGCAAAAGTTGTGTCTATGGGGAAGAGGAGTCGTGAAGAATGATATGTTAACATTTTGGAAAGTTAGTTTAGCCATCCAAATTGTTTTTCACCTTTCTATTTTACAGTTAATTAGAGTCTCTCACAGGACTCCACTTATGGTAGTTAGTATCTTGCACTATGAACTTTTTTAGTAGGATCGTAAATAATTCTTGTTCTTTCTTATTTCCCCATTATTTGTCCTCAATAAGTTGAACTTCTTTGTTTCATGAGATATCCTAATCTTTTGTCCGTTATTTACAAGAAAGAATCTCATGTATATTTTTTCATTTTTTAATATTCGATTGCTAACACGATGTTCTGACACTTTCACAATATCTATATTAGTTAAGATTAAGTTTCTAGGAGTCTTTTATCAAATAAGATATTTATATGCCGGTAAAAATTTTACCCTAATTTGCACGGTATTGACGTGTAAGTGCTGTTTATATTGATCTTTATTTTTTTTTATATATATCTTTATCATAACTTACACGTAATGCCCAATTGTATAAACCTTTTATACTAGTATGATCAATGTACTAATAGCTTCAATAGTCAATTAAAAATATGCTTAACTTGGTATTGGATTACTTAGTATTGCATGCCTAGCATCATGGTTCGGGGTGTGGAGGAGCTATTATAGTCCAAGATCCTATTAAAGGTTCCTCTGATTTTCTTACCTTATTCGAATTTTATTTTTCTCTTGAAGGGAAATCAAAGTATTACCATAAATGCTTTAATTTTTCCTGAAAGGAAATTATAATTTATTCTACATTTGGGTTTTTCCTTCCTTGAAGGCAAAGTTTGAAACTCTATAAATTGAAGACTACTCTTCTCACATAAAATATGATAGCATCCACAATGTAGTCGTTTAGAGACTTTTGTTAATGGGGAAATTTTCTCCCAACATACATATTGTCATCTTCTTATTAATCTTTTATACACAATACATATGTTGAATTTGTAGCTTTCTTTCCTTTATGGTGCTAAGCTTAGATTTTTGTCACATTGTCCCCTTCATGGTCTCTCAACGAGAATGAAAAGTTTTGTTGTGTCTGGGCTGTGACTGAATTTAGCCACATTGTATGTTTCGATTTACTTTGGTGGGTACCTATCAAAAGTATCTTTCTTCTTGTTGGAAAAATTAGTGTAATCTCAAAAGGTGGTTAATGTGCATCATTGGTTTGGGAAAACATTAATTTTGGGATATTATTTTTATATCTATTTATTAAAATATTTTATTACATTTAATGTAGTCAAACTAGCCGTTAGTTAGCCGTTGTAGGAACACCTATATATACACCACTTTGGTTAACACAAAATAGTCAAATTTATCTATCTACTTTCTTCTTTCTCCAATTTGGGTTTATTATTTCTGCTTCCAGTTATTCACTTAAAAAGTTTGTTGCATCTTGGGGGGATATGCCTAATTATATCTTTAAGGATAGTTTCTTAACATGCCTCAAGGTAATTTCTATTCTCCATAAAGTACTATTTTTCTATCACTTGTAGCTACCATTTCTAATGGTGTATTATTCTGTCAAATTGTTGATCCTTAAAATTCACCTCTATCATAAAACTCCTCCTTTGGCCAAGGCCTTCTTGAATCCCCTAAGTCTCAAAGTAGATATTGCATATCTAAATCGGACTATTAATGAAGAGCGGATGCTTGACAAGATTCTAACTAGAGGTACTTCGAAACCTGCTTATTCCTCTTATTTGTAACTCATCACTACACTTGTGGCTTAATTATTTTCATGTCAATTAACTCTTACATGCTGATATTTCTTGTTTTCCCTTAATGTCCATGTTCAACTTGACATCTAGCAATGTTTTATATGCTCGTTCTATTTCGGTCTGAGACTTGTTGGTTTTAGTCATCTTTCATTATTTCTGATTTGCTAATCTGAATACAGGAGATAACAACACTTACATATTCTTCTTATCTGTAGCTCATTATTACTACATTTGATCTACATTTTTTACAAAACTTAGAAATCTAGCTGCTGAAAATATAAATGCTATTCTGTTTGAAAATGATCATATGCCTAAAAATATATGAATATTTTCATACTTAATAGCATGTACATCTTTAGCCAGTTCTTCATAATGATGTATAATCACTTTGTATATCAAAACTCGATATT
This sequence comes from Solanum stenotomum, assembly GCF_019186545.1. Classification (NCBI taxonomy): domain Eukaryota; kingdom Viridiplantae; phylum Streptophyta; class Magnoliopsida; order Solanales; family Solanaceae; genus Solanum; species Solanum stenotomum. Next base: position 103,032,988 of record NC_064282.1, read on the forward strand.
GTTTTAATGAACTATAATGTACCTTATCAAACTTCTGAGCATAAGGTTACTTGTATTATCATTGTTGATCATATAATGTTGCTAAGGCTTTAGACTGATTGTTTTAAATGACCTATTTATATATATTGTTTTAAGTGTGTCAAACATTTAATAATGCATATATTTACAAAGTTTATAGAGAGGTGGCAAAGAGTCCAAAGAGGGAAAATAAAAAACTTCAATTTTAGAGCAAAATAACTACAAATGTCTTTTATTAAAGAAAAAAATACTATCTTAATTTACATTGTACTTAAAGTTTGTAGTGAATCTGATTGTTCAACTGATATAATACATGAAATTTGATTAACTTTGAGAAAATAATTTAAATAAATTTGACAAAGTCTAGGAATGACCAACATTATTGACTTAAGTAGTGTATTTGATTGTTCAAATCCATATTGGATTAACTCTTTTGGAACTATTTGAATTATTTTCACATAGTCTAAAATACACTTGTGCACTAGAATAATAATGTTGCTGAATTCATTCAATGTATGTATTAAGAGAATAGCACACCGACCAAGAGGAGACAAATAGGCACAACTTAGATAGTATCGATTTGCATTTTTATTTTATCTAGTCCATTATTATTTGTTACTAGTCTAACAATGAAGGACTTAGATTATGTAATAGTGAGTTTGATTCTATTTTGAATCACATTTTGGCATTTAAATAAAAAAAATTCTTGTTTGTTCTTGAGTTCACCAATATTCTGATGGTTTGATTAGCATATTGTCATCTCTTTATTATATTAGACATGCTAACTTAGATCTTCAATTCTTTTTTGGTTTCTTTTTCCTTTTCTTTTTTCCTAGTTCTAATAAATTTTGGAAGTCTAGTAACAAAACTGACAAAAGTTTGTTTTTTCTATTCTCTATTTTATTTTATTTCAATCTTTATCTCCCAATTATATTCATCTAAATACGGTAAATTACTGCAAGTGTTCACATCTCACAGAAACTAACACAAAAGGATACACAAACGTATATTTGATTTCTCTTGGCATAGAAAATGTTTGTTCTCACTTTTTTGCCTCCTTGACTTTGTGGTAAATTTGATTTTTTTCTTATGTTCATTCTTAGATTTTGATTTGTTGGACACTTGTATCAACACTTTAGTGTCCGTGTTTCATTGTTGTGTATGGATATATATTCAAAGTAATTAAATTTGAATTAAGCAAAACAAACAATGATTGGACAACATGTTTCCTCTTTTTTTATTTGTATTAATTCGTTGATGAATTTTGAATTATGAATCAAAAAAGGAGAAATCTTTTGTTCAATCATTGTTACACTTTGCTTAAATCAAATTTAATTAGACTGAGTATATATGCATACAAAACTATGAAAACACAGACACTGACACTGATATATATGGACAACAAATCAAAATTTAAGATCAAACATATGAAAAAAATTAATTTTACCATAAAATCAAGAAGGAAAAAAAAGTGTGAACACACATTTTCTGCCAAGAGGAATCAAATATATGTTTATGTACCCGTTTGTTTGTGTTTGTGTGAGATGTGAAGACTTGCAATAATATATTGTATTTAGACTAATACAATTGAGAGATAACTAAAGAAATAAAAGAAAATGGAGAATAGAAAAAAACTAAGCTTTTGTCGATCTTGTTACTAGTCGTCCAAAATTTATTAGAACTGGAAAGAGAAAAGAAAAAATAAACCTAAAATGAATTACAGATCTCAGTTAACATCTTTAATAAAGTAGTCACAATATAATAATTGAACCATCAATATATAGGTGAATACAAGGGCAAAGAAGAAAAAAAAATCATTGAATGCCAAAATGAGATTTGGATGGAATCAAAGTCACCATCACATAATTTAAGCCATTCATTGTTACAGAATTAATGCAATAATGAATTGAATAAAATAAAGAAACACATCCTTATTCTATTAGTTGCATTAGTATGTCTCCTCTTGACTGCTGAGCTATTTCCATAATACTTAAATTGAATGAAGAAGAAAAATAGTGTCACCCCTACTGGTTAAAATGCCTTGTCTTTGCCTATAAAATATTCTACCAAAAATATGAATTAAAAAGAAAAAACGAATGAGTTAGTGTCTTGTATTTTATATGTATTGTCTTGGACATTGAGTTGTTCCATTGTAAACTACATTTGTTAAAATTTATTGCTTATATATATATTACTTTAAAATTACGACGGTCCTTAGAAATCTTATGGCAACTATTCGATCATGTGCTAGGTAAGGCAACTTATAGACCAACAGAGGGACGGATGTCATAGAAGCAAAGTTTTATGTTAAAAACTAAAACATGAAACAATGAACATCCATCTAATTTCTATTACTATCAAAATTATAAAACAACAAAGTAAAAACTACTTTTTTCCCAACATGTCTTATGTTGTGTCTAATGAAAGCTTTTGGGTTTTTGGTGGAAGATGTTCATGAAAACTGAAGAATATTTTTGGGGGGTTGAGGTTTGTTTCTGATGATTACCTCAGAAGGGATCCACAACTTGTTCGAGTTGAGAAAATGTTTGAACATGTCCAATCTAAGTTTCCTAGAGCACCAAAATTTCTGCTTGTTCTGCTTCATGAGCGGAAAAATTGTGGCATATACGGTTAGTATAATGTACTTGTTCTTTTGATTAGTAGCTAACTCGATGTTGAAATAAGGCAGATTTAACAAGGTTAGCTACTAATCAAGAGAACAAGTACATTATATTAACTGTATATGCCCCAATTTTTCCACTCGGGAAGCAAAAACAAACATAAATTTTGGTGCCCCAGGAAGCTTATATTGGACTTGTTCAAACATTTTCTCAACTCTTACAAGTGGTGGGTCCCTTCTGAGGTAATCATCAGAAACAAACCCCAAATGCCCCAAAAAATCTTTAGTTTCCATGAACATCTTTCAGCAGAAACCGAAATACTTTCATCAGACACAACATATGACATGTTGGAAAAAGAGGTAGTTATCACTTTGTTGTTCAAAATTTTGATAGTAACAAAAATGAGATGGATGTTCATTGTTTCATGTTTTAGTTTTGATGAGCAAACCAAGCTAACCTTCAACATCAAGTCGTGGTAGCACAAGAGAGTTCTTCATCCAAAATAAGTGTCACTCTAGGATAAAAATTAGTGAGACAGAGTATCTAACTGCAAGCAGACGTGATATTATGTTCAATGTCGGAATGTGTGCAATATTCCAAGCTTATATGAAGGAATCTTGTTAGAGAACTGCAAAGAAGATTCTGAGATATTTGAAGAAGACAGGGACCCGGTTCTATTCTATCCATCAGAAGACTCATTTGATTTGGTAGGATATGTTGATGCAGACTATGCTGGGTATCAAGTTAATAGAAAGAGCACCTCAGTAATGACTCATTTTCTGGGCGCATCTCTTATCTCCTAAGTAACTAAAAAAGAAAATTTTTGTTATCCTTTCAATAGCTGAGGCAAAGTATGTAACAATAGAAGCTTGTTGTGCACAACTCTTATGGGCAGGAACTTGGAGACTTTGGAGTGGTTACTCACAGTAATCCTCTCCTGTGGGAAAATACAAGTGCTCTCAATATAACTAAGAATCAAATTGTTAAAAAGGGAAACATTAGTATGCAATTTTGCAAGACTGAAGATCAAATTGTTGATATTCTCATGAAAGCTCTGAGTAGGGACCTGTTCAAGAAAAAAACAAAACAGATTAAAGTTGGGGATGCTGAAACTTGAATGAGTGGATCATGTATGAAGAAATCAACCCATACATGACTATAAAAAGAGAGCATGTATCCTCATATTTAAGCTATGCATGTTTTAGTAAATTCAGTCTCATACCTTTTGTAGGTATACACATAAGGTGAGTATGTCGATGGAAAAGGGAGGTCAAGACAGATCTGGGCAGTTACATCCAAATCATATGGAGGGACCTGGTCCTTTCTCGAAGGTTAGAATTCTTAACACAACATTTAAATTACTTAAGAGAACCATTACAATTTCCATGTGGAAGTCATCCAGGTATCTGACCATTGTCCATCATTGAATACCAAACGACACTTCCTTTCGGGAGATCTTACACCCTTTCAGCAATTTTTATATTCTCCATTTCCTTCAATCTCTCCCAAAATTCAAATTTGCTTCCAATCGGCTCCTCTCTGTTTGTGTTAATCAGATAGACAAACCCTCTTCATAACCCCCCTACTTCGACCATGCCTCCTATCGAACAAGAAGTTGCACCTGCTACTGAAGTTCCTTCAACCCCTAGAAGAAGAATCTTTAACCCCTAACCATTGAGGGTCTAGTCTCACCTGTGGTGAACCTTCTTTGAAAATGACCTCCCATGTTTGTTCTTCTATCCTAGACCTAAATGCATCTCAAAAATCTTCTCTTGGGGGATCTATTCACTCAAAGGTTCAGTCTGTGAAATAAGCCTCTGACCCTATTGTGATCCAACCTGGTTATGTTCTTCCTACCCTATCTAAACAAAACTTCGATGGAGATCTGTCGGAAGGTAAAATCATAGGGTCGAATATTCTTGCTACAAGTGATGAGTGGGTTATTGAAAGGCTTACTGAGATGAAGGATGATACAAGTGTTAACTTGAGATATTTTGCATAATGACAAACTTAACTCTTATCGCAGGAAATCAAGGAGCAAGATTTTGAGACTGATAAGCAGCATCACCCAAGGAGATAGATTGATTAAATCAAATCAATCTAAACAATTGACAGATATCAATCTAACTAGATACCACATCAGATCGTATGAAGCCAAAAAAGAAGAAGCAAAATCAGACGACCAAGATAGAAAAGCAGATCAAGGAAGATCACATTCTGATCAAGGAAGATCACATTGTGATCTCAATTTACAAGTCAAGACACACACCAATATATTGAAGATTAACTACAAAACTCTGTTTCAAGGCAGAATGGACGGTGTTGTAACTCAATCAAGAAAGACTTATTCTGAATCAAGGAAACGTTACAAATCCTTGATTGAAGGATATTCCCTTGGGTTTTCCTATTAGAGCTAAAATCAACGCACTACTAAGCATATAAATTAAGCCCCTTCTCAAAAGCTAAAAATGCACAACTTTACTTGAATTTATATTGTAATATTCTTTCATGTTTCATAAAGCTTTGTACACATTTGAGTGAACAGTTGAAAAAGAAAAGAGAAGGAAAGTTATTAAGTGTAGGTTATACAAGTAGAGGTCATGTCAAGATAGAAACTTGACTTGCATATCNAATCCTTGTTTGAAGGATATTCCCTTGGGTTTTCCTATTAGAGCTAAAATCAACGCACTACTAAGCATATAAATTAAGCCCCTTCTCAAAAGCTAAAAATGCACAACTTTACTTGAATTTATATTGTAATATTCTTTCAGCTTTGTACACATTTGAGTGAACAGTTGAAAAAGAAAAGAGAAGGAAAGATACTGAGTGTAGGTTATACAAGTAGAGGTCATGTCAAGATAGAAACTTGACTTGCATATCAAACAGGTTTTCGATTCACATCTGTGTACAACCCAAGTTCTCTTCAAGCTATAAAGGAGGCCCTTGAAACCTAAGGGGACTGGAAATAGACACCACATCAGTGTTCTGAACTAGTATAAAAACATTCTGTGTCTATTTACTTTCTGCTCGTTACTTATCGTTAACTTTATTATCTAATCTGCAGGGAAAGTTGACTTATCTCACAGATCAGTCAACTACCAATTTTAATTCACCCCTCCCCTCTTAACTTTCAATAAGAACACCATTTTTAGGAGAGGAAAACCAAATTTGTGTTCGCTCTAACTCTCTTGGTTTGGGTTCTCCACCCAGATTTGATCAGACCTAGGAACTGGTTTAGCTGTTGCTTCTGCTGATACTGATAAGGGTGAAAATAAGGATGATCAAACTTTACGGTGGAAATTTCAAAGAAAACGAGTTCCGTTTTCAAAAGGAAAGGAAAAAGTAGTTGAGGAGCAAAGTGTGAAACCAAGTCCTTATCATACAAGGGGAACTACTCTGGGTGATACGATGAAGTCTAGAAAAACTTGAACTACAGAGAACCGGAGAAAAATGAAACATTCTATTATTGATGAGGACTAGGTTCCTAAGGTGAATTTGGTTGACAACTCTAAAGATAAGGAAGAAAGTGAGACAGTGTATGCAGATGTTGTTGCAGTTGAGAAGAGAAGAGGGGAGGCACCAAAGAAAAAGCCTACCAAAAACCAAGGATAAGAAAGCCTCAAGCACAAAAGAAGAATGAATCAGAAGGGAAAGGAAAAAGGTTGCCTACAAAGGGAAGGCAAAAAGAAACTGTGAAAAGGAAAATGTAGGAATCCTGTCCAGATTATGAGTCTGACAAGGGACCAAGTTCATCTGGAAGGAAAAGGAAGGATGAGAAGGAATTGACAAAGGAGGAAAGGATCGAGATCTTGAGAACTCTGAAGGTTCTCAATGGAAGTGTGTTTGATCTTGAAATAAATACAAAGCCAGGGATAAGAAGCCTGGTTGATGCTGTAATGATACAAAGCTGGACACATTTTTTTACAGTACATGTGCTTGTACTGCATGAATCATAACTGAGGGAATTATTCTACAAGATGGTATTTACTGAAGATGGGAGCCTAAATACTCAAGTAGGCAACATGCGGTTCCACTTGAATGAGGAGATTTTGGGGAAAATTCTGCAAGTGCCAAGGGAAGGAATCCAGACAATTGTTGAAAAGTCCCCATCAAAGGAATTTGTTCAGGAAATTAGCAACTTCTTAATCAAAGTTATGAAGGTATTCCTTAAGAGTATCTCAAAAATAAGTATCAATTGTTCTTTGAGTTTACCAATAAGGTGGTGTTGCCTAGGTGTAAAAGAGAATTGTTTCCTCTAATGCGGACTTGTTCCTTATTGAGCCTTGAGCACAATTGAGTTAGTCAATCTCCCTGCCATCATGCTGGAGCATATGCACAAGACCATGTTTGTTAAAGATGGCAAACATGGCATATGCTATGAGTATTTGCTAACAAAAGTGTTCAAACACTTTAAAATTCCCTTTGAGCATGGAGTAAGAGGCACTGTGAAGCAAACTATATCTTTTAACACTCTTATTGAGTGTGAAAGTGTTGAAGGAAAGGCAGGGAACAGGAGCAAGGTGTCTGAACTATTGATTGAACATGAGCAACTCAAACATGAGTTGGAATCCATAGTAGTAACATTGGCCAACGGGAATGCAGAGATTGCTTTCCTGCATGTTCAAGTGCAATTAGCAAAAACAGAGGGCCCAGGTGGAGAAGAATTGGCCTCCTTGAAAGTTCAAAATGAATTCATGGAAACCAAAATGTTGAGCTCAATGAGATACTTCTCAAGAACCATGTTGAGGTAGATGCTCGCTTATCCCTACTCTTTCAAACCCCTTCTTCCAAGCCTCCTTCCTCCTAAGTTCCAATATGAGTCCCTTCATTTCTCTTTTGCTCATTGCAACTCAGTGGGGTATTGTCCCTGATCTTGTTTGTAATGTTAATTGGAATGTTTTGTATGTTCCTCTTTGATTATGAATGAAAATGACCTTGTTGCTGCTGACTTGTCTCATTACTTTATCCATCTTTTACTTATGCTTAGTGTTGTCCAAGCGGCCATGAATTTTTTTGAACTGCATTTCTGTTAACTTGGGTTACTGCTTTAACTCTTTTTATGACGTCAAAAAGGGGAAAATTGTTAAGGGTATGAGATCTGATAGTAGTTTCTTGAAGAGGACATGGTCATGCTGATATGGGGAACTGATGAAAAAGGGAAGAAGTTGAGTAAGTTTGCCATCCTCAAAAAAGGGAGAAAATGTTATTTTGAGCTAACTCGGAAGTTTTTATGATTTAACAAACTTTGGGATCTAATAGGTAACCAGATCCCATGTGAGACTAAGAGTTCCGTTACTTGAAAAGGACAATTGTCTAAAAGTTGCAACAGTGTCACTGTTGTGGTTGGTGCACGTCTGTTTGCAGAGCAACAATACTCTCAGCCAATGGCATTGCTTCAAGATTTTTTTTGTCTAGCTTATATAAGTCTCTTCTCCAATGATACAACATAGTTTTTGCATCCTGAAATTAACAAAAGCAAAAGCCATTCTTGAGTGAAATATTTCTCAAAGAACAACAGCGAGACCTGATAAAGTTATCTTTGTTCTTAGCTGTTATTATGCTTCATATTTCTGTGTTTATTCTTGTAAGATCTATTCCTAAGTTATTAAGGAATTAGATCAGTTTCAATCCTCATCATTTTGTATCATAGATAGAGTTAGCTATGTCTGGCTCTTAAATTCTAGATCGACTAGAGTTAGTTGGTGTAGTGAGCCATAGAGTTATTGCTCTGAATTGAGTAACATAGTTGCTACATTAAGGGGGAAGGGATTAAGAGGTTAATTCCTAGATTACTAGAGTTTGTAATATGAATCTTTGATCCTTTTGATGATAATGGAGTTGTGTTGAAATCCTATGTGACATGTCGTGGTTTTATCCTCCCTTGAGCAAGGGGGTTTTCACGTAAGCTCCCGTTTTGTTTTTTACTTTGAGTTATTTACTTTCCGCACTGATATTCTGTCAAGGACATGGTCCATTGACTAATAGTGGACACATATTTTCTATCAAGGCCTCAACGATCCAGGTGGCGATGTCCGAAGTGTGACGGACCTGGTCAAATTGAGGAGCTTGTTGTGGATTGAAGAATTGACAAAGAGTCATAAGCTAGGAGTTGTAGTTTCAGTCATTACAAGTCCAACTACAGTTTATGGTATTAACTTGGGTAATGAAATGTTCTATGGTGATGTTGAGGATGATATGCTGGACATACGCTTTGATAAGGTGGCCAAGGATGGGGGTCTTTCACCTAGGCAACAAAGGAGAGGAAGCTTCAAAACCAAAAGGATGACACATGGAATGCGACATAGTTGGGATGGTAAGGTGATGGAGGAATTGTTCTAACAGTCACGTACCAATGTTACTAGAAGAGCAAAATCATACAACAGTGTCAACAACATCCAATAAATTCAAGAAGAAGTGATGAACTGTCAAGAGTTGTTGGACAGATTTGATGAAGAAGACGAGATAAAAGAAGTGTTAAGTTAGATGGGCAAGACATCTTTTTAAGTTCATACATATATAAAATGAACTGTGGGGTTGATAACTCAACTTTTTTCTTAATTTTTCTACTTTTGGATTACTTAAGCATCCTCGTTTATAACACCATCATAGAGTTTATTATAAACACTATAATGATCATAGAGTACCTAGTTTTTTCTAGCTCATATATTCTTCATGCTTGTTAATTAGTAAAGGTTCGTTACCTCATTAGAACTAGTAAAGAAGTCTAGATCCCGTTGCTTGTACTAATACCCTTTTAGGTCCACTTTTATTTATTAATTGAAAAAATTGCCCTAAGCACCTCACCTAATTGATTCCATTAAAAAAAAAGACAAACAAGACTGAAATTTTGGCCCATTTTATATGCATTTTAGTCATATATAACTGAAGCACACATACATGGAAAATTAAGATCTACTTAAAAGAGTTCAACTTTCAAATAGGAGATGATCATACATTTGGTGGATTTCATGGCACAGAACTTGGTAGTAGTAGCACTGAGAGTATAAGGGTCTATGTGAAGGCCATCACATCCTCCATGATCACACCAAGATGATATACTCCAAAAAGGATTAAACTTTCAAATAGGAGATCATGATCGTACATCTGGTGGATTTCATGGCACCAAACATGGTAATAGAAGCATTAAGAATATTGGGGTCTATGTGGAGGCCATCACATCCTCCACGGTCGCACCAAGGCGATATACTCGAAATGGGTTAAAAGGGAACAAATTTAAATCAAAATATATAGTTTTTATCTTAATAAAATACAATTTTATTGGGACTAGTTACTAGTTGGCAAAGAATTACGTGAAATACAATGTTTTTAGTGATGGCACATATTGTTCGATTGAATGATCTAAAGATTCAAGTTTGTGTCCGATTTATGTTTATCAGATGAATTTATTTCTACATCTGGTCAAGTTTCAAAGGAAGAAAAGTCATGTCTTGTTATTTATAGAATAACAAACACTTTATGCAAAGATTACAAACTATGAAAGATAAAGAATTAAAGTTAAGAGCTTTAAGGATGAAATGTGTCTAAAATACATCATACATAAAAAGTGGTCTTCTGAAGGATAAAGATCAAGTTGAATACCTGGAGGTTACACACTAATATCTTTTCTTGTGCCTTTTCATTATCGTAATAATTCTAAGTTTTCAATTTTACAATTATAATTGAAAACCATGTTGAATATTGAGTTGACAATATTATGTATATTACGGACAGTTCAATAACTAGACCACAACCGTAACCCTTGAGAACCGTCTGCCAACTGATCATTGGTGAATCTCCTTCTTCTTCTTGATCTAGCTCAGTTGGAGTTGTCGCTTTTGGTATCCTATCATCACCGCCACAATGTTTTGAGAGTGGCAATCCTCGTAGTCCATCATTTCCTTGGTATGACCTTTTCTCAAATGTATCAAAAAAAAATTCCTTTGGGGATGCATCCAACAAGATGATTGTGAGAGAGATTTAAGACTTCAAGAAATGTGAGGGATGCAAGTTGATGCGGAATTTCTCAAATGATTTTGTTAGATGAGAGATCCAATGATTCGAGAACAAATAAATTTGCAATGTCGCTGGTATATGAGCTTCCAAGACATTATGAGATAAGTTCAACCCACGAAGTCCAATGAGATCTCCAATAATTGGATGGAACTGGACCGGTTAGGTAATTGGATGAAAAATCTAGCCATTCAAGTTGTGTATATGACTTATGTTAAAGGATAAGAACTCAAGTTGGCCACCGAAGTTGTTATTTCCAACTGATAAGTCCTTGAGCTTTCCAAATCTAAAGAAATCGGAAATTGGTCGTTCAAGATGGTTATTACCAAGGTCCAAAGCCGCTATGTTGGTGAGATTCCATAGAGGTTTAGGAATAATCCCCAAGAGATTACAATCACTCATGTCCAAGTCATAAAGTGAAGGGATTAGACATGAAGAATATGAATGCAACAAATCAAGATGCGTCAAACTAGAAAACTCACTAAATTTAGGTGAAATGGGCGATCTAGCGAATGTGTGGTTGATTTATAACTTTATATCTTAGGAGTAGGACATTCAAGAATGTGTGGATCATTCAAGACACATTAGCATGGAGTGCTCCTCGTGTTTGTACCGAGGTTAGAAATCCACATCCTTCTCAATAGAATAGATGGGGCAATTCGGGTGGTGATTAGCCCTCTCAAATGTTATTATTGTTGAGATGGATTGGGTCAAGACAGACTAAACAATGGGTACCCAAATTTGAAGTTTCACCATATCAATATAGTTTTTTTCTTTTTGAAAATTTGCTATACAAGCTTTTGACAACAAATCCATCAAAACTAAAACATGAAACAATGAATATATAAAAATCTTAGTTTTTTTACCATCAAAATTCTGAAATAAATTAAAAAAAATTACCTCTTTTTGCAAAATTTTAGCCCCATTGTTTTTTGAAATTCCAACCACAAGGAGGGGGAACTCATTACCCCCCCTTCCCTCGTCCTCATTGAATGTACTGGTGGGTCAATTAGGTGCAAAGTTTAAGTTGAAGTTTGGGNAAATCACTATGGTTTATGACTGAAAATTGAACAAAAAGTTTTCTCTCATTTTTTTTGGGTTTTGGTTTTGATTTTTTAAAGAATTGATTTGGCGAGGTCAGTCTTTTCAAACCACTTTTGAAGTCGGATTTTTAGATCGATTGAGGCTTGTTTTAGTAGCGAACAACATATTCAATATAAGAAGGTAGGATGTACACAGATCATACCCTTACCTTTTCGAGATAAAGAGGTTATTTCTTATTGATCGTCAATTCAAAAGATGAGTTTATTCAGACCTCTTTTCAAATCAGGTCTTTTTAGTAGTGAACACCATATTCAGTATAATCTCACAAGTGAGTTTGAGGAGGCTAAGGTGTACACAAATTTTACACATATATTTGTGTGATAAAAATGTTGTTTCTAATAGACACGCGATTCAAAAAAAAAGTTTGAAACTTGGTTGTAAAGAAAAATTATGACAACAAAATAGCAATAGAGAAAACAAATTTAGATTTACTCGTAGATGTACTTTGATTGATCAAATAGTACAGGTTTTTTTCTTTTTAAAAAATTACAGGATGATGTAATTTATATGGGAAAATCAAATAGTTTTTGTTGGTGAAATTACAATTGAAAATAAACTGAAGAAAAAACTTTATCTTCAGGATGAGACATGGATATCTCGCTCTTTTAAAGAAGATTCAAGCTCACGATAATGAATCTTTTCATCAGTCCAGTAGTAATCCTCTTGACTTGTTTCCTCTAGGATACAACAAAGCCCGACCACAAAGTACAACTCAACGTACACTGGACAAGAGTTGAGTCAAAAGCTCAATAAAAAAACACCCCCCTTCAACTAATAAGAACTTTCTCTGTTTACTCAATTTTAATGCACTCTATATTTTCTTATACACAAAAACAAAGTAAGATCATCACTATTTACCGAAGGGGATAATTCTTCCTTGTAATGAATAGGAAGATTATGAGGTAAATAAATGGCCTAAAACGAGGTTGCATGAGTTGCAAGGCATAAAAAGGTAGAATAATGAGTGAAATAATAGAGTTTCAATAAGAAGTTATGGTCATGGCTGACCACATTCAGTCACTAAAAAAAGGCAATTACTCCCAACGTTCTTCGAACACAAGAGGTTGATGCAAACCATAAAACCTAGAGATAAAAAAAACACATGACGAGGGTTAGGATATTAATTATAGTCTACAATCTACATTGATAATAAACTGTGAAATATTACCAGAACAACGAAACAAAAGAAATTTAATACACCTAAAAATCATATAAACTCGACCACCTTTTAGTAATTACGCTTCATTCATTATTCCCAAAATATTCTTATTTTTTCTTTGTCGTTCTTCTTTGTTGCCCTTTGTAATCATAATCCGGATCGTTCTTGAATTCGCAAGCCAGCTTATTTCTCACTCTCACGCTCCTCCTGACTGATGACTCACCTTCTTGAGCTTTGTTACGTGCCTTGTATGCCCTTTTCTCCAATTTTTGGTTGGCCAACATTAGGTTACCTGCTGCAGGTAATCCACACACAATTTTGCGACAAAATAGAGGTTTCTTACCCATTTCTCTCATAATATTGGCTCTGTGTTCTAGCGCGATAGAATACTGAAGAGTTTCATTTGGGTAATAAACAATGGCATTGTTGAAAATCAACAAGAGATCTCTAAATAAGCTAGTGATTTTCACGTTCGAATAAACATCTTGTTCTAACTTGTTTTGAATAATCTGTAAATCCATATGCTGCTTAATTTGTTTAAAATAATATAGATCTTCCTGAAAAAATATAAACATTATCACTAATAAGGGATATATATAATCCATGTTTTATGATGATTATACTATAAATTTGACCTCACAGTGAGTTTAGAAAGAAAAAAAATGACCTTTGGTATTAAACATGTCAGATTCTCCCTTCTTTCCGATTGTAGCACTATTTTATTATCAATCTGTTAAAAATAAATGACATATGTCTATATTTAAAAATAATCAAGCTATAAAATTTATATTTTATCATTAGTGAGAAGTTTTATAGTCACACAACTATTACAATCTATCTATATATAATAGGAGAGGAAAAAAGTGACACATGTCATCACCATAAAATTTGTGAATTTTAGTTTTTAAAATAATTTAGTTTTGTATTAGTTAGTTATTTTCAATTTAAATTTAAAAATGTTTAAACAATCTATAAACTTTTCAAACGTATTTAAAAAAAATTTAGAAATAACTGTTTTCTACAATAATATAATAATAATAATAATAATAATAATAATAATAATAATAAATAAATAATACAAAAATCTACGGTTACAACAGTTGTTGTTTCAAAAATGCATTAATCTTAATTTTAGAAATAAAATAAAAAGGCATCCAACTAAATAGGGAAAAAATGTATTCAACTAAATATTCTTAAATTTTTGAATTTTAGATTTGAATGGGAAGTTACGATTCATCTTTTAAAATTTGAATTAAAAACTAACTCTATCTTCTATATATAATAGGAGAGGAAAAAACGCCACATGTCATCACCAGAAAAATAGATTTTTTTAAATTATTAAATAATAAGATTAAATATTAAATTACCATTTTATTTTCTGTAATTATTTTAAATAATAAATAACAATTTTAAACACAAATTTAAGAACAATAATTGAATATTATTAAAATTATTTTAAAATCTAAAAATACAAAAAAAAAAAAATGCAAACACTACGAAAATAATGAAAAATTCAGAAAGCAATTTCACAGCTTTAAAAATAAGACCATTTCAAAATATATATATAAGATAAATTATTAGAACTATTTATTGAATAATACACGTTTAGACAGTTATTACAAACAATAATTACTATCTTTCATATTATTTTTTAAAATAAAATAAAAAGAAATTCAAAAATGTAAGATTTTCTTGATACATTCTAAAATTCTAAAATAATTTTAAAAATAAGACAATTTCAAAAAAATAATAATTTATAAGTTAAATTATTAGAATTATTTTTTGAATAATACACAATTATTAAAAATAATAATTACTACTTTTCTGTATTTTTAAAATCTTTTAAAAATTTAAACAAAAGAAACACAAAAATATAAGATTTTTTAAAAAGTAAACTAATTTATGCACGTTCCTATCCCCTTATTCAAGAACTAACTAAGAAATATGCATAAACTTAACTCCTCCGTTCTCCTTTTTTATATATGAAAATATGAAAATATATATTCTTTAAATGCCTAAATAATTAATTTAAAATTCAAATTTTAAAAGATGGATAACTAATCTTATTTATAAATTATACAACCCACGTTTTTAGGAAAAAAATTACCCTTAATAGTTAACTCCAATTTTTTAAAAACCTATTCACACCATAAGAACAACGACTTTACTAACCACAGCCGCCAAAATCCACTTCGAAACCCTAGCAGTGAAATGAACAAAGAGGTGAAATCAACTTTGAAATGGAATGGCGTCATGAGAGAAATTTGAAACCCTAGGTGAATCCTATTAGAGAGAAGAGGGGAAATGTATTTTAGAGAAATGAGAGGTCAAATTGTATGTCCCAAAAGAAATGAGAACAAAATTAGTAAATTAGGATGTATGAGTCTATGTGGAGGTGAGAATTGTTTGGTGCTTATGTGGCGTCGACGTGGCATCCATGTGGCGTCCACGTGGCGTCCACATGGCACTTAACACACCTCTGTTAATAGTAAGGGTAAAAGTGACCCAATACTTTAACGGAAGGGTATTTTTGAGCCAGAATATAGTTCAAGGGTATATGTGAGCTATTTCCGATAGTTCAGGGGTATTTTTGAGCCTTTTCCGTTATTATAATAATTATTATTCTATTATTATTATTATTATTATTATTATTATTATTATTATTATTATTATTATTATTATTATTGTTGTTGTTGTTTTTTCTTTATATGAGGAGTTGTAGAAAGATGGTTAAAATTTAAAATGTACCTTTCCACAAAAAAAAGGACCACACCGTTAGTTTTTTAAATACATACACATAATTAATTTTAATTTTTTTTAAAATCTGATTTAGTGTGGTGCTGACATGTGGCACTTTTTCTTCTCCTTTTATATGTGCAACTAGTATACATACCCGCGCGTTGCGCGGAAATTAAAGAGTTTTCTCATCTACACATAAATAACAATAAAAAAAACTCTCAAAAAATGAGTGAATGTATCTCATAATGAACAACACTACAACAAAAAATCTAACAAAACAAACTAAAAGACTTCATCTTTTGAGATTTAGTAGAGAGACTTCACAGAATTCAAATATAACACTCCATTAACATACAATACAATAATATTCCTTAGAGAACTGCAGATATTATTTTACACTATTTTCAAGATTTAATAAAATTTATCCGAGTCCTCTATTATTTGATATAAGTACGTATACAGACAATTTAATCAAATTCGAAAGGACAAAAAAAGTTATAATTTCAACATTTGATGAATAATTGTTGAAGTTTTTTTTTCATTGAGAAAATATATTGACACATTCATGTAATATATGACAAAAAAGATGGGGCATACCCAAATATGAGTATTTCAGATTTATTTTATATAAAAAAAATTGAAAGATAACATATTTGATTATTTGAATACGGTAATCAATACAAATGTATAATTCACTTAAACATGTTTGTCATAATAAGAAATAGAAAGAGCAATTGAGCCTCTCATCAAAATACAATGCAACAAACACTCATTATACATGTCTTATGTGTTGTCTACTATGATACACTATTAAGAACTAAAAGAAGGTTCTTCAAGAGTAAAAGCTCAAAAAATAAGCATAGAATAAATTGGAATAGTAGATAAGTGTAATTTTGTCGGCAACAATGTCACATATGTTGTATCACAATTATGAATGAATAGTAAAAGATATTTTTATCGAAAAAGTTTTTGGAACAAATTAGAAAAAAAGTTTCATTACCAATAGAATAACAATTTCTTTGCATTTTAATGTGGTAAAGTTTCTTGCATATGAACTTTGAAATATAAGAAAAATAAAAAACTAACAATAAAAGAACAAAATTAAATCTATAGATGCGTATAAGCAACTCTCTGGATACCTCAAAAATATTGTTAATAAAAAATTTGTGTAAATCAAAACTAAAAGAAAGAAATACATTTCATACCATAAGATTGGCAGTCCAAAAATTCAATGAATTTTCTATCATTAATTAACCACTTAATATCACCACAGTTTATAATTAGGCATATAAATGAAAATTTTGAAAAAAAGTAAAGGAAAATTAGGATTCGTTCCATTCAATTTTGAACTAACATACAAACTCATTCATCTGAATAATTGTTCCTTTTTGAATCCTTTGGCATAAAGACACTAAAAGAATCAAACATAAAATAGTTAAATAAAATAGAAAACAAACATAAAAGAGACAAATAAATCATGAAACAAACACAAAGCGAACACTTTAAATGAACAATTAAGATAATTATCAAATTAAAAATTTGTGGAACCGTTATCAACAAAAATTCAAAAACTTCAATTATTTAGGATGTAGATTTGGATAAATACAATATTTAAAAATAAAGTGAAAAAGGAAATAAGAACTTGTATTTAGTTTCTACAAATAAGGAAAATTTGTTTTTAAATGTTTTAAATTATAAATAGATAAAATTTTAAAACTGTTTCCACGTTAATATTAAGACAGTTTCAAAATAACTGTTTTGTTTTTTAAATTGTAATTTATTTATTTATTTATATAATATAATTACAAATAATTAATTTTAGTTATACAAAAATTAAAAATTTGATGTTGATTTTGGAGAAGTATAATATTAATAAAATAGAGAGAAAAAGGATTAAAATTTATATTTATTTTTAGTTGCTGTAAATAAGAATCATTTTGTTGTGTATAGTGTAGAAACGTACGATTAAAACTGTTTTAAATTATAAATGGATAATTTTTAAAACTGCTTTCACAGTAATTAAAAAAAAATCTGCTTTTATGATTGTAATCTATTATTTTATAATTACAAATAATTAATTTTGATTGTTCAGAAAATTGAAAAAAACTATGGTGTTGACACATGATACTTTTAGCGTATATATATATATATATATATCCTTTAAAACAAAGTGCAACATAATTCATGCCCTCAATTTTTAAAACAACATATATTCCTCGTGTTTTAATTTATGTTAATTTGTTTGATTTGATTTTATCTTTTTAAAAATAAAATATAATTAATACTAAATATTCGAAGTTTCATATATTCAGTAGTAAAAAAGAAAAAATAATAAGTTAAAGAAAAGTAAACTACACGGTATGACCCCATTACCCTTATTCACATACTATTCAGTAATAAAAAGAAGAAAAAAAAAATAAGTTAAAGAAAACTAAATAGACGATACTTACCCCCATTACCCCACTTACTCATAAATACATGGAATAAAAATAAATATTCTAATTAGAATAAAAATATGAGTCCAAAAAAATAAATATTATCCTTATAAAATCAGTTACTTTTTTGAAAAATGAAAAGAATATGGAAGATTTATATTAACTATGGTAACTTTCCAATTTTAAAAAGAATTCGTTTAGTATGTATATTGATGATTTTTTAATTAAAAATTTTAAATTTAAATTGAAAATTACAAACTAATATAGATTAAATTATTTTTATATTTTAATTTTTAAAACTAAAAAATGGAGAAATTTTGTGGTGCTGATATGTGGCACTTTTTACTTCTCATAATATAGACATAAAATATTGTGTTATACGATTAGTTTTTTTCTAGGGATAAGAAAAGTAAGATTAGTTTCTTATCTTTTAAATTTTAAATTTGAAATTAATTATTCAAATTTCAAAAACTTATACGTTTGGTTATTAATTTGGATAACTATCATTTTTAGAAATAAATTCAATAAGGGAGACCTTAGAAGTAGTTATGTTATATTTATATTTTTATTTATTTATTTATTTTTTCAAAATTGCATCTTATTTTAGTGTTTACAATTTTTTTTAATTAGCTTTATTATATATAGCTATCATATATAGATAGATTATTTCACTTCTCCTATTATAAATAGATACCATATTATCTTCTTGTTAGATTAATAACGGTATAAAAAAAATTAATAGTTAGATTAAAACAAAATATAACTAAGAAAAGTCCTATCATAACGCTAAGCATACAACAAAAAAATTATAATCACTTGGATATCATTGTTGCCAAACAAATGTTAAATTTTAAATATGTGTAGTTATAACTTTATCAATAATTTTATAAGATATCATTATTATTAAACAAATGCTACACTTTAAAATGTGTAGTAATAACAATTTTAACAATATCTAAAAAATTAAAATTAAAATCCGTGAATTCATACACAAAGCCTCTGCAAAAACAAACAAACAAACTTAAAATCATTAATTTTTTTTAAAAAAAAAACAACACAAACTAACAGTTTACTATATTTATTAATCAATATATATTAATGCATACACAAATCTCACGTAGTTAACATATATTAAAATTTGAGTTTTAAAAAACTATAAAAAGTTAAAGTAATTGTAGAAATTCGATATTTAGTATCTTTCAATTCCTTTAATTAATTTTTTATTTACGTAATCATGTGAACTTTTGTCACAAACCGAACACAACGTGTAAAATGCAGCCATCAAATAAATATAATAAAATATAAAATAGAACAAACAATTAAATAAGCCAAAATTTATATTTAATTGATATATAGTCATACTAAATAACTATCAGAATGCTCAACATATGTAACCAATAAAATTGTTCTAATAAAAATACAAAGAAAAATTGTTCAATTGCTACTAATTTAATTAATATTCAAAAATAATCAGTCGAGAAGTGCAAAATTACTTAGGAGTTA
Source organism: Solanum stenotomum (assembly GCF_019186545.1). Taxonomy (NCBI): domain Eukaryota; kingdom Viridiplantae; phylum Streptophyta; class Magnoliopsida; order Solanales; family Solanaceae; genus Solanum; species Solanum stenotomum. Next base: position 103,052,577 of record NC_064282.1, read on the forward strand.
TCGCCTTTAGCTTCATTGATATCTTTCAATGTTATACTTGTCTCGAAGAATTCAAATTTTCATATTTTTTTTAAAAAAAAAATTAAATGCAAATAGTTTTTATTGTTAGAATTTTTTCAAAAATATGCATTTTTTTGTGTTACTATTCTCTTTCATTGCCAAAATTAAATGATTTTCTGAACCTATTGTAAGTTTTAGACCTCTATAACAACTCCTACCCATTTTAAACAAACTAAAGGTTGAAAAAAAAGGCCCAAGAAAACTTATATGGTCACAATCTACATAGAGCTTTTGTAATTTTAATTAAAAAGTACTCCTTAACTCCTATTCGAATAAAAAAAGATTATTATCCCTTTATTTTACTAAGAAAAAATATTTATGTAAATTATGTATTAAGATGTATAAATGATCACATAGATTACATGATAATAATTAGTAACGATAGCTTTATGTCAAAAAATATATCAATAAACTTTAATATATCATTTATATCCAAATTTCAAATAGTTTAAGATATTTCATAAATTCAGCAATCAAGTTATTTCATTAGAAAATTTTAAAATTCTCAATAACCTAATGTAAATTATGTATTAAGATGTATAAATTATCACATAGATTACATGCTAATTAGTAACGATAGCTTTATGTCAAAAAATATATCAGTAAACTTTAATATATCATTTATATCAAAATTTCAAATAGTTTAAGATATTTCATAAATTCAGCAATCAAGTTATTTCATTAGCAAGTTTTAAAAAATTCTCAGTAACCTAAATTCAAAAGTTAATCACTAACTTCATAAAAACTCTTGCTTCTGATTATTCCTATATGTATGTTTTTCTTTATACATATCAAAAATAGCATTGGTATATTTATCTCGACATTTAATATGTTCATATATGTATTTTTTTTGTTCATCTTTACAAAAGGACCGAGTAAGTGACTTTTTGAATTGACTTATTTTAAGTGCATTCTCAGCCAAAAAGAGAAACTATAATCATACTAATACTATTCTGAGAAAAGCTCATCTATAACTGTAATCTTTAGAAACTTGAAAACAATAGATTTGACACTCATGTCATGTGAAGATACCATGCAGGCAAAACTCATGTAAAGAGAATGGAGGGGGTTGAAAATCTTACCAGATAATGCATGATCTACTGCCTCAAATTAAGAACACATCCAACAATTGCTCGTAAAATTCAGAGTCATCCAGAAGTTCATTATCACCATCCATGTTTGTTCCCTCATAATTGCCATTAGAAGAGTTTCAAATGCAAAATGTAAATCTAATTTACCAAATAAAGGTCATAAACTCCCAACCTCTTACAACCCTTTTCTTGCATCTCCTTCTTCATAGCTTTATAGCCACTATTAAAAACCCAACAAATTCCATGCATAATTGTAATATTTGTTTTTGAGATTGATGTATATAGTGAAAAACTTTGGCATTAGGATAAACTATTTTTTTGGCTTTTCCATTGAAATTTTATTGAAGAAGTTACTATAAAAATGACATTAGTAGTTGTCTCAATTTGAAATTATTTTACTCAAGCGATTGTCAAAAAGTATGTATCCGGATGAATCAAAAAGTTGTTCATGCTTTTACTATTTTATAGATAGATAAATATTTGTGGTTACTAACTTTACCACTTAGTAACTTTCAGTTATAGAATTTTTAAATAATTAAATTTATCTCAACAAATAAGAATAAACTCAAATTCAACTTTTAAATTTGTTTTATTTTTTAAAAAAATGTCAGCAAATAAACACGTTAAAACACAATTTTTTTTTTAGTGATTGCAATTTTTAATTTAATAATTCATAATTTTTTTTTGATAACTGAATGTTAAAACTTTATAAATTTATAAATTGGTTATTTTTCTTACAACTTACGTTAATCTTGAATAAATTATTTTAATGAAATATTTATTTTTAAGTTTAAGGTGCATATTTTTTTTGATTAATTGTGGTGTTGACACGTAGGCGCTATCACCTTTCCTATTATATATATATAGATAATTCATAATTTTTTTTTGATAACTGAATGTTAAAACTTTATAAATTTATAAATTGGTTATTTTTCTTACAACTTACGTTAATCTTGAATAAATTATTTTAATGAAATATTTATTTTTAAGTTTAAGGTGCATATTTTGTTTGATTAATTGTGGTGTTGACACGTAGGCACTATCACCTCTCCTATTATATATATATATAGATATATAGATTAGATTAGATGGTTCAAATTTAAAATTTTAATTAAATTATTTTTTTTTTAATTTATATTTTATAATCTTAAATTGCAATTTCAAACTATTTAATTTTTAGTTACTTATAAACTAATTTTAATAAACTTTATTATAACAGCTTTTAAAACAATTTTAGAAGTAGAGAGTTAACGTCTACGGTTAGAATTTTTTTAGTTTTTTCTTTTAAATATTTTTTACGTGTAATTTAGTAGAAGTAGATAATGTTAATAAACTTCATTATAACACCTTTTATATATGCTTTCACTATTAAGATGGATAACTTCATGAAAATATATATTCTTTAAATGCCTAAATAATTAATTTAAAATTCAAATTTTAAAAGATGGATAACTAATCTTATTTATAAATTATACAACCCACGTTTTTAGGAAAAAAACTACCCTTAACAGTTAACTCCAATTTTTTAAAAACCTATTCACACCATAATTTTCTTATTGTCTAATCTTTATTCAACCTCTTAACATGATAACTTTTCTTGCTTTTCATGGTGCTATTTCAGATCTTATAATTTCTTTTATAATAGATCCTTTGTTTCTGTGAACGAGTCTTTATGGTTTGAAATGATGAGTTATATACATATAGTCCAAATTAGGATGGGGAAATCCTTGCCAAGTCAGAATGTGGTGCATACACAGCGAATTTGGATTGATGTTGGTTCTCTTTTTAGTTTCTTAAGCAAATTGCACATATAGTCTTCTTCTTTATTCACAATTTAGAATTATTATTATTCAATTTAGATTTTAGTATTTAAATTGTTATTAAGTAGTTAATTATTCTATCCAAATTAGCATAGAATTTACAAGCGGATCGAGGAATGAAGGGAGAGGAATTTTAATAGTGTATTATGTCTATTTTACTTCATTTTTTATGAACTAATAAATGTGTTTGTATTTGACGCATTTGTTCAGGTGGGAGAAAATATGAAATAAGACTATATTGAAAATGTTGTTTTTCTATTTTAAATTTTATGCAGAAATTTTTTCGGCTTCAAATTTGATATATGCACATAAAAGTAACTTATCAAACTTAAGAAAAACTTTCAATTTTAATAAAATGATAGCATAATATCATTTATGGATTGTACTCTATTATTTAAGTTAAAGTAATTTTTCTCTTGTTTTTTTCTTTCTAATTATATGGTGATTATATATATGTATATAAAGCTGGAAAGAAGAGATGTAGATTTGATATCAAATACACGAGTAAATATTTTGTTGTAAAGCGAGAACACACAAACAAGAGGAAATTAATGAAGAGTAAATGAAAAAATTGGTCAAGAATTCTTAAAATAAGACCTACTTTTGAATTTTCAATACAATTGAGAAAATGGACTACATGAAAACTTCAACAAAAAAATTACTGCATTTTGTTTGGTTCAATTTACAGACATTTGAATTCATAAATTATGGGATGACCTAATTAATTCATGCAAATTTATTTGATTAATTTACAAATTGTACACGTTAAAAAAATCTGCGGGTGTGTGTAATGTCATTTTCTAAATTTATTTTCTTAGTTCTAATATGGTTTGAGTTAAGTTTTACATTTTCATTATTTTTTAAGTTTTAATTTTCATAATACCATTTCTTAGTACTTCTTTTAATAAAGTACTGTGAATGAGTAAATAGTGTATGATTAATAATACCAAAAATATTAAAATGAAATATTTTAGAATTTAGCCCAAAAATTATAAATATGTAACTCTAAATCTGATAAAATTTACTCTAATTAGTTTTAAAAAGAGGTACAACAAAATAAATGTCATAATAGAATATTGCAAAAATTAACTGTACATTGTAAATTATATATTTTATTAGATTATTTGTATAATATGTAAAGTGAGATTAGTTTATACTATCTTAACTTATGATGTATTTACGTGGACTTTAACTGAAGATTACATATAAGAATTTCTATGCATATTTTCATTCATTATATACACTATTGTTTTATGCGTATTAAATAATTTTAAAATTATTATTAAAAATTTTAAAAAAAATAATAATGAAAGAATCAAAGGAATAGAACGAAAGAGAGCATAAATAAATAAAGTTCTAAATCAAAAGAAAATTATATACTTAACAATATCGAAAGGGAAGTTATAGTTAACATTCTGGAGTCAAGTGACAAAATAATAAAAAGTCTGAATTTTATTGATTTTAAATTAATATAGCGACATTAGGTGATAGTATTTAGTTGTGAATCTATATATTTGTATGTATTTAAAAAATTAATTTAGACAAACATAAAAATTGCTTTAAAAATATTAATTTCGACGAACTCATATCTGTTTTAGTTTGCTTGTGATAAACTAGGTATATATTTTTTTGAACAGTGGTATTATCTACGTTATGGTAAACAAAGAGTAGTTACATGTTTGGCAAAGAGACTAAAAATACTTATTTTTAAAAATACTTTTAATAAAATAGCTTTTCAGAAAAATGCTTTTGAAAAAATAATAATATTTGTATTTGACTAAATTCATTCGAAAATTATTTTTGTTTGTTTGGTTGATATTTTAAAAAAAGTATATTTGTGAGACAAATTACAAAAAAAACATGTATCAATATACTTTTAATATTAAAATTATTTTACAGATACAAATTATTTTAAATATCTATTATAAAAAAATATTTTTATTTAAAATTAATTTTTTTATTTAAATAGAAAGTACATATCCTAAATTTTGAAGAATATTATACATAGATTAATCAAATAAAATATTATATATTGATATAATATCATCATGCTGATTTTATATAATAAGAAATATCAAATAAAATAAATTAAAGAGTTATTCTACATATTAAATCATAAAATAATAACAAATAACATAAAAAATAATAATAAAGATTTTTTTAATGTAAAATGAAGGATACGTACAATTCTAAAATGAAACTAAATTAAACGTATGAGATATGTTAATTAAATTAACAAGGGATATATTGATAAATATGTATAAATGATAGGAATACTTTTATCTTGATTTTGTTTTTTTGCTTATGCTTTTGAATTTTTTAAGAAGGAGAAACTTTTAAGTTCTTCCAATCACAAAAAAATAAATTTTCTTCTATTTAAAAGTAGTTTTACAGATTGTACAATTTTTTATTTTTTATTTTTAAAAAGAAGTAATTTTAACTTTTAAGCGCTTGGCCAAACAAATTCTAAATCAAATGACAAACTAATACAAAAACCTTCTACAAATGTTAATATTGTAATTGTTGAAATAGTGAATAAATACAAATACAGTAAGAAATAAGAAATAAAAAATTTATTGGATGATTATATTGTTGCAACATTTATATTTTATGTCTAATGTCCGTGTAGTAATTGATCACATTTGAATCTTGCAAGAATTAAGTTGAACACATTTTATAATACAACTTTGAGTAGAAAAATGTGAAAGAAAATAATTTTTTTTATATATTAAGTAAAAAATATTTCATACATTTCTTACTGCGATTAAAAAAGCCTCAAACATAATTATTTGTAGATAAGCATTTGAATTTCTGAATTAATATTGCTGACTAAGGATGATAAAGAAGACTTACAACTCTATCGATTAAGGAGAAAGACTCTTTAAATTCATATATGATATACAATCTACATATATGTGTTTCAGTCTCCTCTTAGACTTTAACTAAAAGATGCTTTAATCAAACCTACGACTATCAATCTTAAAAATGTAAGATGAAATTAGTTAAAAGGGAAAGAGAACAAAGGATAAATAAAAATAATAAATAAGTACAAAAAAAGAAATATAAAATCCGCATTTTAAATTGCATTCAGTACAAAGATTTTGCTTGCATTTTTGTATCATTATAATAGTTGTTTAATTTTAATTTTAAGTTATAGATATATTTTCAAATTATGTGAATTTAAATATAATTTTTAGAATTTATAGATAATGTTTCTTTTTAAGTTGAAATATATTTTTCTAGGATAAGTCAAGTTGAATTTATAGATAAAGTTTTTTGTAGAATTCGATCCGTAGAATTTTTGAATGGTTGATGTGTTGAATCAATTAGAATTAAGTGTTCTTTATTTCCACTTAAAATGTTCAAGATAATCATGTGAAGCAACTAAAGAAACTCCAAAAATAAATAAAATTTTTATCGACATGTAATTTATGGTTATTAATGGATCAAACTATGCTATACATATTTATAAATAAAAGTTGATTTATGTGTTAATATTTATTTTTCATGAAATGATTAACTATTCGTTATTAGATTCCATCCGGAAGCAATTCAATCAATTATATATTTTTTTGAATTATTAGTCCATTTTTAAAGTAGTCTACAATGATCATTAAAATTGAGCTATATATTCTTATTCAGTTCTTCGATCATAAAATACAATACAATTAAAATATAAAATATTAGATGATGATCTAATTATTATTGAGCATCCATTACCCATTTAATTCTAGATAGGTAATTCAAGTTAGATTTGATGATTCTTACAACTTAAAATTTCATGATAAATTGTGTCATATATGATACACTAATTTAAATGATACAAGTGTATACTATATATTCGAGTATAAATATAACGTAATTATTTTCTTTAAAATTATTCGCGCATCGCACGGGTACGTATACTAGTGTATTTAAGACAACAAGTTTCAGAATTCTATGTTTTGTGTTGAGCCAAATTAAATATGTCTTTAAAGATAAAAATATGTAAACTTTAAAGCTAATCATGTTTCAATTAATAAAATACTATTTCTTTTTCGTAATAGATAAAAGAGGAAAGAACATGGGAAATCGAGAATTAAAATATGAGGATAACAAACCACAATATATAGATTAGCAATGTATTTACCTGACTGGGAAGTCGAGATTCAAAAAGACAACAATACTTGTGAGATCTCACCACATTAAGGAATTTTATGAAATCTTGATTAATATTCTCCATCTTTTCATTACATTTATCATCACCTTTTTCCTCATTTAACTTTATTCTTTCTTCAACTTCTTGTTTGAAAATATTTGGAGATTTTTTCCTACATAAAAATAAAATAAATAAAGATATCGGTAATTAGATTACCATTTTGTTGTCAGACTTATAAATAAAAAATGTGGATATATAATTTCAGCCGCATATGGCTATTGGTGAAAATTATAAACACTTGATAGAAACCATCAAGAAGAATAAAATATGCATTTGAAGAGAGATGACAAATAATCGTACAGACTCTTTGAGAAATAAAGATCCTAACATACAAAGAATTGCTAGTTGGAGAATCTTAGTAGCTTTATTTTTTTACTAGCTAAATTTTTTAATTTATAGTTGAGGGTTCAACTCCTACCTTGTAATCCCCTTCTCCATTTTACATTTCCCTAACCTCAATTTTGTTTTATATTTTAAAATAAATAAGAATTTCTGGTTTTGAAAGACGCCATCAATAATATGAAGTTTTTTTCTTTTGGAAGATTTAAGCAATTTTACTTATCAAAATTTAGTTTTATCCTTTTTAGTTATTTTTCAGTGTACCAAAAAAATAAATTTACAAACATTAATTTGGACAATAAAAGTACAAAACTAATGAATAATTATATGGGGCCAATCATCAAAGCTAACTACCAATTAGTGATTTTCATAAGGAAAAACATTAATTAGTTATGAAATTTGTTGTTAAAAAGTATATAGCTAATAATATTATTTGACATTTTGTCCTAAATATATTAACAATGTAGTTTTGATGTTTAGTGATAGTGGTTATTCTTTTCTCTTCCTTTTTTTTTTTGTAGTAATGATAAAATTGGAATCAAGAACACTTTATTTGAAAAAGAAATGAAATATTTTAGTGTAGATTATACCAATTAGTTGTTACGCCCCGAGCCCACACCCTGGACGTGGTAGGCACTCGAAGACCATTGCTGGCCCTCAAGAGAACCCTTGGCTTGGCTTTCTTAACTCAGCGGAAACCTAACTCAACAGAATAACTCCATGCAATGCAAGGACATAAAATAACTTAACTGATAAAATCTGGCCCAAAAAGGCAACTCGAGTCCCAAAATAGAATATTAACATATATACATAGATGAGAGACTTAAAACTAACTGATTGACTGTCTATGAAGCCTCTAAAATACTGAGATGAATGTTGGGACAGACCCCGCAACATCCTAATAAAACAAAACTAAGAGAACAAAATAACCGAGTCCTCCGGAAAGCAAAGAGACTCACCACTGACTCTGGAGCACTCAACTGGATCAACGGCGTACCGGATGCTGGCCCTGAGTACATGTGTCTGCATCGACATAAGATGTAGGGCAACTGGCATCAGTAGATTGAATGTACGAGTATGCGAGCTGGAAAGATAAACCACAACTTAAGCTTGAAAAGAGTAAAAAAGAACTCTTACCTTGGCTCTGTTCAACTCATGAATAACAGAATTCAATATATAAAGCAATAAGACACATGCAATATATAAAGCTTGTAAAACACTGCAACCAACTTAGTTTGTTAATGATTAAAGCAATAACAAACTCAACTTTACTTATATTAAAGTAATATAACTTTAGTGGGAGATTTTTTAACCAACAACCACCACCATGAGCTCTAATGGTGGTACAACGTTTTACCTCACGTTGCCCAAGGACCATCCTATACCTTGCCGTGATATAGGAAGCTAAGTTTACCAAGTGGATCCACTAGCTTAACTTACATGATCATCTAGAAAGTATGACCCGTTAAATCCCATGTTTGGCTACATGGTTCTTATGGAGAGTTGAGTTAATATGAACTCGCTTCCCCAATTCGGTGCTCAATACTACTCCCAAAAATAATATACTTTAGCTCGTAAGTGTTTTAAACACATCTTTCTTTATTTGAGATAATTACTCAAAACTTAGCCCAAAGGCTCACTTGGAATCGATGTTCCTTTTTCTTGAAAACTAGCCCAAAGGCTCTTTTGGAATCATAGTTCCTTTCTTACTCAAATGTAAAAACATTTAGAAACTTCTTTGGGAATACATAGTTCCCTAATAACTTTTGAGAAATGAACTCAACTTTAAACTCTTGACTTAACTTGAAACTCTATACTCTTTACTCGACTTGAAACTCTATACTCTTTACTCAACTTGAAACTCTATACTCATTACTCAACTTGAAACTCTATACTCTTTACTCAACTTGAAACTTGAGCCTTAAAATGAAGTTAAAACGTTCAATAAAGACTCTTGGAAAGCTTTACAGCCTTGCTTCTTAACTTTGCTTGACTTGACTCTAACTTCACTTTGACTTGAAAACTAACTCTCCTTGAATTAGATGTATGGATTCAAGGATCATAATTGTGTTTAGAAGGACCTCATGATGTTAAGGAATGATTTAGGACAGCCAAATTTAAGAAAAAAATACGAAATTAAATTCTAAAAACAGTGGAGTCCGCGTCCTGTCCGCGACGCGGAGGAGATTTTGTTCACAGAGGGAACAAGTCTGCTACGCAGACTTGCTTCATGCAAGCTGCCCGACTTTCTCCTTCACGTTACCAACTATAAACTCCCTTAACTTCAAAGGTTATTTCCCCAAACACTTGGGATCATTGAAACCCTTACTACACAATAGATTCAACTTGAAAACACAACCTAAAACATGTCTCAAATCCACAAGAACTTCAACAACACAACCACAACCTCACCAACCAAACTTCAACAAACACAACCACAAACTTCAACAAACATAACCAATCTTTTCTCGAAATTTAAAATGAGTTTAGCATGTGGGGGAAAGGACTAACCAAACACTATGAACTCACATACTTAATAGGGATCACCCCCAACGATATCCACGATGATCTCTGACGAAACTTAGCTTGATCTTCTCTTTCTCCTCTTCTTCTCCTCTTCACTCACAAACCCTTACTATCACTCTTATAAAAGGGAAAACTAATTTAAAAATCAGTCTAACACCTTAATATATATCCGAAAGGCAAGGCTAGGGAAAAGACCAAAATACCCTTACAAATTCCGGACTGACTTCACAAACAGCCCAACTTCAAAAGGGCAAAACTCACTCATACGAACTCGAAATCGAGCAAATTCAGCGGCCTTAGAAAGATCATTCTACGAGCTTCGCAACCATAACTGGAACAACACCTAAATCATCCTGAGATAGGAGTTATTACTGTTCAAATTTGGCCAAAAACTCACTTTTTCCCATACTTAACCAATTTTTTTTCCAGAAATGATTAATTCGAATTCTAAGCCTCTTCATAGTTATTTCAAATTGCCGGATGTTACATTAGTGATACCTTATTTGTGCCCCAATTCCTAAGCTTTAGAAAAGATATATATCTTTGAATATATTTTGTGTCTCCTAGATAATTTTGTTTTTGTAGAAATCAACATATAAATGTGGATCAAACAAAAAATTAGTGAAATCGCACAATTCTTCAAATATCATAAGTAAAAAACATGAAAAAGGAAAAAAGAGGGAGTTATGAAAAAGATAAATCATACTGAAGGGGAGTATCCCTTAGTTTGACTTGCTTTGTCCAATAATCTCTATAAGTTTTTGTAAGTTTATCTGCCATTAAATTTATGAATCAACTCTCATCATCTTCTTCTTCAGTAAAATTTGTCTGATATAGACTTTTAAAATGCCCTTTTAAACTTTCGTACTTGACCTGACATTCTACGGAGGTATATTGAAGAATACATCAAAATCGTTTGGAAATGGAATTTGAGAATTCGGCAGCCACCATTTCCCAATTTTCTAATCCATGGCTACGCACTGAACATGCCAACACCATATCTTCTTCAACTTTCTCCATTTTTTAAAGAAGGTTTAGAGTTTTTCAAAGGAACTAAATCACTTGGTAAATTTATAATCCATTTTTTTCTTCTTAAAATGGGCATACCTTGCATTAATTAGTAGTGGTTATATTTGGTAAAAATTTTATTTTGGTCAAATATGAATTAAATGAATCAAGACCAGCTAATGCGAATGTGGCAAAAAGAAAAAAGTTGTATTCACTTTTCTTAAAATAACATATTTTATTTTTTTACCATATTAGTGTTTTGTTATGAAATTGTTCATTTTTTCCAAGCTGAATTTGGATATTTTACTCACTTCTTTTTTTTAAAAAAATTGTCAATTTTTATTTTTATAAAAATAGAAATGAAGTGACCGCTTTACAAAACACTGTTAATGTCGGTCTCCCGCTCTAAGTCTAGAGCAATCTCTATTGATTTTTCCTGACTCACCACACTCATAGCAGGACTAGGAACCACAATATACTGAAAAGAATCTAAATATATTGAATGAAAATAAATTTTAGAATATAGTACACAAGTAAAACTGAACAAGAAAGTGTTAAACTAACCTTATTATTAATGCTCTGAAAATCTAAATTTGACTAATACTCTACTATTTTATGTGGTTATTTAATATTATGGGTAGCATAAAAACACTATCTTGATTAAGTGACAATGAACAAGTAAAATGAAACATTTATTTTCAGTATAGGGAATACTCTCTCCGTCCATCTTTTACATGCTACATGAGATTCCACGATGCTTTTAGCACTTGGAATTGCTTGGAGTTGTAGTGCTAGATTATGTTGTTACAACACATCTCTATTTCAAATATTCGAGACTGATTCCAAGACTAATTACTTATTTGTGGTCTACATTTGTAAATAATGAATGTTATGCTCAATCTGCAGTTAAGGCTATCATGCATGAGCACATTCTTCATGCCTCACCAGATCTGCAAAGGCAGGTATTTTGTACTGTTGAGGATTTTGAGAAATTGGATCTTGTGTCCACGTTTGGATGGGAGAGTGAAACTACTTTCCCAAATGTGCTTGGAGATGTTATTGAGTCCCTTGCTAGAGTGTGATCTTTGTTGATACTGGCTTCTATAAAGATGCTACATTTCTAAGCATAAGACCTCTACTCGAATAGTCGATCAAATAATAAAACTCTATCCAACAAGACAGTTAAGTGAACTATGTGACCCAAAAATATTTCATGCGACAAGAATTCGACATTTGAGACATAAAATTATATGGGACTCTACAAGATGTGTCCAATTACATTTAAGGTTCTTGGAGACTACTTACCCTAAACTCTAGCTCACACATATATATAGTGTAATATAATTCCTTGAATCGGCATCTCTAAAATTTCATATATTCATGAAATATTCATAAAGTGATCAAGATGTGGGTGCACTCTTCTTCACAACCAAATATTTTAACAAGATCCATAAAACCCTTTCACGGAGAACAAATAAATCCTAAGGAGGTCCACATCATCCTTAGTTTGAGTGACACTAACAACCCTTGAATCACGGAGAAATCTTAAGAGAGAGGAATCAAGGAATAAACATATTTGTACTCACAATCTTTATGAATAAAATCATTCTTTTTTATTTATTATGTGATTGCAATATATTTTTTGTATCTGAGAAAAAATATTGCAAATAAATTGGCACGCCCAGTGTGACCCAATTTACCCTTCATCTCCTCTCTCACAAATCAAATGAAAATCTGAAGCCACAAACCACAAAGATAGAAACCCCATTTTTGTGGGTACTTCAAGTCTCGTCTTTGAGTGTATCAAGTTTATACTCCGACAAGCGTTGAAGTAGGGGGCATTTATAAACACCAAAATTTTGTGGAACTCTATGAGATGATTACCCTTCCTCAAGAAAAGTGTGACAATTTGGAAAGTCACGATTAGTGGGAACATCCTCCTGAACGAGCTCAACACGCTTTGTAGCTTAGGACAAGTTTAAATTGGGTTTCAATATCATTGTTGTCAATGTACGCAATTCATACTCATTCAAATTACCAAAATTCTAGTATTAAATGTCTCAACATTTAATAGGTCGCTCAAATACTTTAATATAGAAAAAAGATTATTATTTTTCTTTTATGTCCTAAAATTTTTACATAGGCTAAGGATCACTGTGGTCCAAGCCAAGTGACACTTTGCATTAGGTATCTGGACAATAAGAACTCCTACGCACCCAGTGCAACACACAATGCTAACAAGTTTTCTTTTATGTCCTATATTTTTACATAAGTTATGGATCATTGTAGTCCAAGGCAAGTGACACTTTGCATTAGGTATCTGGACAATAATAACTCATGCACACCCAATGCTAAGTAATTAAAAACCAAGTTAAATAAAATTTAAGTGAATATCAAAGCTAGCAGTATATTGATCATACTAGTATAAAAGGTTTACATTATTAGGGATTATGTGGAAGTTATGATAAAGGCATTTGTCAAAAAATATTGATATAAACAACAACTACATGTCAATTCTAAGCTAGTTGGGGTCAATTCTCTTGGTTTTTTGGATCATGGCGAGGAGAAATGGATGTACAAGTGACATGTATAAGTTATACTTCCAATCCCCATACTACCTTAATCTAATAATTAAATCATGAAGACATAAAGAACTTCACAGATTGGAGGTGCACCAAAATTCAATCAATACCTACCTAGAATAGTACGGTTCATGGAACATAATAAAAAGGCAATTTAATATATTGTTCACTACAAGAAAATTCCTTTTTCATCAGAAATATAATTTTTTAGCATTCAATCAAAACATTACCTGGTCATCAAGGAAGTGAGTTGAGAACTACGAGGTATCAAGTACAATTTTCAGCGGTGGCAAAAATGTAGGTGGTTTCTTCTATTATGCTTTGAGGATAGACTTACCGAGTATAACAATCAAGAAAGCATGGTTTAGAAATAGAAAGGAAGAGGGAGAAATATCAATTGATGTATTTCTAGACACAAGAACAATAAAGTGAACCACAATCAAGCAAACAAAATATACTATTAAGAAACAGAAAAAAAGACAGAGATTTAGAAGTAAAAAAGGACGGTCTAGCAACTAAAAGACATTTAATTACTAGAATAAAATCTAAGGGTGAAAAGAAACTGAACTCATACTAGTGGAGACTAACCTAAGTAATCAAGAGGGTTCAATTGAACAGTTATGAGGGTTTCTTCAAACTCACAAAGAAGCCTAAACATCAAATGTTCATTCAAAAACCAACTCCTATAATAAGCCCTAGTTTCTACTATTTATAATAATAGATAAACTAACCTAAGCTAGTTACAATAATACCCGTGAGCTAAAACCAAGGAAAGTCTAGCCTATTAATTATTTAAAATTTAGTCATCATATATATATGAACAATGCCTATTATACTGTTTGAGGTCATTCTCATTATTTTAAGTCAAACTTCAACAAATCTTGTGTGGTGCATCTCCATGCTTTTGGGAGATAAATATTACATAGAAGGTATGAGATGACCCCAAAGGCACTTGATCGATCATTATTCTCGTCTGATTAATTAATTTCTGCAAAAGATCTATCTAACTATGGAGTGAATGATTTGATCAATGAATATTCATTTTTTTCTTCAATGTCAAATGAATTCGCACCAATTAATCAACTCCGATCGAACTAATCAAACCCCAAAACAAATTATAAATTTTAGTTAGGATTCTAGGAGACAAATTTGTTTGCAACAAATCTTATATATGGAAAATTAACTCCAACCACAATATAAATATGACGAAACAATAATATTTTATTAATTAACAGTTTGGGTACAATTATGTCTCTCTCTTGATTCTTTTGTAGGATAATTTACAGCTAAAATGAATTTTATTTGATATCCATGTAAAGAGGTTTTGGTGGATTTCTTTTTTTTTGAAGAATTTGGTTATCAAGAACATTCCACCCACATCTTGATATCTTTGTAAATATTTCATGAATTTATGAAATTTTCAAGATTCATCTCTAAGGGATATATTACCCTTTATATGTGTAAGCTATGAGTACTTTTCAAGAATCCTAACTAAAATTGGACTCATCTGGTAGAGTCCCACACAATTTTGATGTCTACAAATGTCAAGTTCCAATCTCATAAAGAAACTGATTTCTTTTTTAAATAACATTTCAACATAGTTCACTTAACTCTCTTGTTGGCTAGAGTTTTATTGTTTGAGGTGTAATCAACAGTCCCAGAAAAGGTCTTATCTTTAGAAATGTATTAATATCTTTGTTGAAGCTAAAATAAACAAAGATCGCACAAACAACGGACCCAACAATATCTTCAAGTACCTTTGAGAAAGTAGTTTCAGCCTCCCATTCGAGCGTGGACACGAGATCCAATTTCTCAAACATCCTCAATAGTACAACATATGTGTCTTTGTAGATCTGGCAAGGCATGATGAAGGTGCTTGTGCAGGCCAGCCTTAACTGCATATTGAGCATATCTTTCATTGTTTAAAGAAGCAGACCTCAAATCAGTAAGTAGTCATGGTGTCAGTACGAATATTTAAAATCGAGATGTGTCGTAAAAACATAATCTAGCACTGCATCTCCAAGAAATTCCGAACGTTGATATCATCGTGGAATCTCATGTAGCATGTATAATCCTTGAGTTAGAGCTTCAACAAGCAGTGAAGGATCATGGATCTTGTAATTTAGCAGGGATTCAAAGTAACAAACATTAACTATCTTCTCAGCATTCACAGGGAAGTGTCTTGGCATAGGTGCATCGACAAAATCAATGTGCAACCAAATCCATTTCATAAATGATTAAGTCGCTACTTCCCCACACGAGTTGAGGTAGGCACTTATTAGTGCCTCAACCACATCAACTACTTCTTACTATTTCTAATCGTTTGCCTTGG
>NC_064282.1:103071660-103091416 GCF_019186545.1 Solanum stenotomum
AACAACTTCAACAACAAATCCAATCTTTTCTCAAATCATAAAATGAGCTTGGTGTGTGGGGGAAAGGATCAACCCACACTAAAGAACTCACATACCTTGATAGGGATCACCCCCGACGAAATTCCACGACGGAAACTTGTTGATCTCTTCTTTCTCCTCTTCTTCTCCTCTTCTTCTCTTCTTCATTCTCAAGAACCCTAGCTTTCTCTCTTTTAAAATGGAACAAAAATGATCCACAAACAGCCTAACACAACAATATAACCTCAAAAGAAATGATTTGTGAAAAGACCAAAATGCCCTTAAATTTCCGGAACGGACTCCCTGCCAACTGCCCAACTTTCAAAGATCATAACTCGCTCATACGAACTCGGAATCGAGTAAACTCAGTGGCGTTGGAAAGATCGTTCCAATGTATTTCTAAACATAACTGGAACTACTCCTGGATCATCTTGAGCTAGGAGTTATGACTGCTCAAAGTTGGCCAAAAACTCACTGATTTCCACACTTGCCAAATTTCCAGATTCTGGACTGCCAAATTTTCAGATTTTAAATTTTTCCAAAAATGACTATTTCCAAATTCAAGCTTCTTCATATTCATTTTAAATTGTCGGATGTTACAAGAGTATAGCTGATGTGGTTGAGGAACTAATAGGTGCCTACCTCAGCTCAGGCGGGGAAGTAGCAACTTTATCATTTATGAAATGGATTGCGATGGACATTGATTTTATTGATGCACCTATCCTAAGGAACTTAAGGCACTTCCTCGTGAATATTGAGAAGCTAGTTAATGTACGGTACTTGGAAATCACTGCTACATTACAAGTTTCATGACCCTTCGTTGCTTGTTTAAGTGCTCACTCACAGATATTTCATGCTACCTGAGATACCTAGATGCTATTAGAACTTGGAATTTCTTGGAGATGTAGTGCTAGGTTATGTTATTACAACACATCTCTATTTCAAATATTCGAGACTGAATCCAAGACTAATTACTTATTTGAGGTCTACTTTTGTAAATAATGAATGTTATGCTCAATCTGCAGTTAAGGCTAGCATGCATAAGCACATTCTTCATGCCTTGCCAAATATGCAAAGGCATATATGTTGTACTGTTGAGGATTTTGAGAAATTGGATCTTGTGTCCACGTTTGAATGGGAGAGTGAGACTACTTTCCCAAATGTGCTTGGAGATATTATTGAGTCCTTTGCTAGAGTGTGATCTTTGTTGATACTGGCTTATATAATAAAACTCTATCCAACAAGACAGTTAAGTGAACTATGTGACCCAAAAAAAATTCATGGGACAAGAATTCAACATTTGTGATACATCAAAATTATGCGGGACTCTACAAGATGAGTCCAATTTCATTTAAGGTTCTTGGAGACTACTTACCCTAAACTCAAGCTCACACTTATTTAAAGTGTAATGTATTTCCTTGAATAGGCATCTCTAAAATTTCATATATTCATGGAATATTCATAAAGTAATCAAGATGTGGGTGCACTCTTCTTCACAACCAAATGTTTTAACAAGATCCATAAAATCCTTTCACGGAGATCAAATAAATCCTAAGGAGGTCCAGATCATCTTTAGTTTGAGTGACACTAACATTCCTTGAATCACAGAGAAATCTTAAGAGAAAGGAATCAAGGGATAAACATATTTGTACTCACAATCTTTATGAATAAAGTCATTCTTTTTTATTTATTATGTGATTGCAATATATTTTTTGTATTTGAGAAAAAATATTGCAAATAAATTGGCATGCCTAGTGTGACCCAATTTACCCTTTATCTCCTCTCTCACAAATCAAATGAGAATCTGAAGCCACAAACCGCAAAGATTGAAACTCCATTTTTGTGGGTACTTCAAGTCTCGTCTTTTAGTTTATGAAGTTTACACTCCCACAAGCCTTGAAGTAGGGGGCATTTATAGACACCAAAAATTTGTGGAACTCTATGAGATCAGACACTTCCTCAAGAAAATTATGACATTTTGGAAAGTCACCATTAGTGGGAACATCCTCCCTAACGAGCTCAACACGCTTTCTAGCTTAGGACAAGCTTAAATTGGGTTTCAATATCATTGTTGTCAATGTACACAAATCATACTCATTCAAATTACCAAAATTCTAGTAGTAAATGTCTCAACATTTAATAGGTCGCCCAAATACTTTAATATAGAAAAAAGATTATTAGTTTTCTTTTATGTCCTATATTTTACATAAGCTATAGATCACTGCGGTCCAAGCCTAGTGACACTTTGCATTAGGTATCTGGACAATAGTAACTCTTGCACACTCACTGCAACACAAAATGCTAACAAGTTTTCTTTTATGTCCTATATTTTTACATAAGTTATGGATCACTGTGGTCCAAGCCAGGTGACACTTTGCATTAGGTATCTGGACAATACTAACTCATGCACACCCACTGCATCACCCAATGCTAAGTAATTAACTACCAAATTAAGCAAATTTTAAGCGAATATCAAAGCTAGCAATATATTGATCATACTAGTGTAAAAGGTTTACATTATTACGCATTATGTGGAAGTTATGATAAAGGCATTTGTCAAAAACATATTGATATAAACAACAACTATGTGTCAATTCTAAGCTAGTTGGGGTCAATTCTCATGGTTTTTTTGGATCAAGGCGAGGAGGAATGGATGTATAGGTGACATGTATAAGTTATACTTCCAATCCCTACACTACTTTAATCTAATAATTAAATCATGAAGACATAAAGAACTTCACAGATGGGAGGTGCACCAAAATTCAACTATACCTACCTAGAATAGTAGGGTTCATGGAACATAATAAATAGGCAATTCAATATATTCTTCACTAGAGGAAAATTCCTTTTGCATCAGAAATATAATTTTTTAGCATTCAATCAAAACATTACCTGGTCGTCAAGGAAGTAAGATAAGAACCATGAGGTATCAAGTACAATTTCCAGTGGTAGCAAAAATCTAGGGACTTCTTCTATTTATGCCTTGAAGGATAGACTTACGTAATACCACAATCAAGAAAGCAATATATATGGTTTAGAAATAGAAAGGAAGAGGGAGAAATATCAATTGATGTAATTCTAGACGCAAGAACAATAAAGTGAACCACAATCAAGCAAACAAAATACACTATTAAGAAACAGAAAGAAAGACAGAGATTTAGAAGTAAAAAAAGACGGTCTAGCAACTAAAAGACATTTAATTACTAAAATAAAATCTAAGGGTGGAATGAAATTGAACTCATACAAGTGAAGACTAACCTACGTAATCAAGAGGGTTCAATTGAACAGATATGAGGGTTTCTTCAAACTCACAAAGAAGCCTAAATATAAAATGTTCATTGAAGAACCAACTCCTAAAATAAACCCTAGTTTCTACTATTTATAATAATAGATAAACTAACCTAAGCCAGTTACAATAATACCCTTGAACTAAAACCAAGAAAAGTCTAGCCTATTAATTATTTAAAATTTAGTCATCATATATATATGAACAATGCCTATTATACTGTTTGAGGTCATTCTCATTATTTTAAGTCAAACTTCAACAAATCTTGTGTGTGCATCTCCAAACTTTTGAAAGATAAATATTACATAGAAGGTATGAGATGAACCCAAAGGCACTTGATCTATCTTTATTCTCGTTTGGTTAATTAATTTCTACAAAAGATCTTTCAGACTACGGAGTGAATGATTTGATCAATGAATATTCATTTCTTTTCAATGTCGAACAAATTCTCACCAATTAATCAACTCCGATCGAACTAATCAAACCCCAAAACAAATTAGAAATTTTAGTTAGGGTTCTAGGAGACAAAATTTGTTTGCAATAAATCTTATATATGGAAAATAAACTCCGACCACAAAATAAATATGACGAAACAAGAATATTTTATTAATTAACAGTTTGGGTACAATTATGTCCCTCTCTTGATTCTTTTGTAGGATAATTTACAGCTAAAATGAATTTTATTTGATATCCATGTAAAGAGGTTTTTGTGGATCTTTTTTTGAAGTATTTGGTTATCAAGAAGAGTCCACCCATATCTTGATACCTTTGTAAATATTTCATGAATTTATGAAATTTTGAAGATCCCTCTCTAAGGGATATATTACCCTTTATATAGTGTAAGGTAGGAGTAGTTTTCAAGAATCCTAACTAAAATTTGACTCATCTGGTAGAGTGCCACACAATTTTGATATCTACAAATGTCGAGTTCTTGTCTCATGAAGAAACTGATTTCTTTTTTAAAAAACCTTTATGGTCACATAGTTCACTGAACTCTCTTGTTGGCTGGATTTTTATTATTTGAGGTGTAATCAACGGTTCCAGAAGAGGTCTTATGTTTATAAATGTATTAGTATCTTTGTTGGAGCTAGAATCAACAAAGATCGCACAAACAACGGACCCAACGACATCTCCAAGCACATTTGGGAAGTAGTTTCAGCCTCTCATACAAACATGGACACAAGATCCAATTTCTCAAAAATCCTCAACAGTGCAACATATCTGCTTTTGTATATTTGGCGATGCATGAAGAAGGTGCTTGTTCAGGCCAGCGTTACCTGCAAATTGAGCATATCATTCATTGTTTAAAGAAGCAGACCTCAAATCAGTAATTAGTCACGGAGTCAGTTCGAATATTTGAAATAGAGATGTGTTGTAACAATAGAATCTAGAACTGCATCTCCAAGAAACTCCGAACGTTAACATCATCGTGGAATCTCAAGTAGCATGTATGATCCTTGAGTTAGAGCTTCAACAAGCACTGAAGGATAATTGAACTTGTAATGTAGCAGGGATTCAAAGTACCAGACATTAACTAGTTTCTCAGCATTCACAGGGAAGTGTCTTGGCATAGGTGCATCGACAAAATCACTGTGCAACCAAAGCCATTTCATAAATGGTAATGCCGCTACTTCCCCACACAAGTTGAGGTAGGCACCTATTAGTGCCTCAACCAAATCAACTACTTCTTACTATTTCTAATCATTTGCCTTAGCCTATTATACATTTTTATTGAAGGCAACATGAACTCTTAATCAAAGTTGTGAACTTGAGAATTATCATCAGGAATGATTCACGTTTTAAGATTGAATGGTTCATTATGGATGAATTTTGATATTTTACGAGCACATCCAAACTTGCACAGTGTAACATTAGAAATGATTTTATTTTTCTTAATTTTGAGAAAATCTTCATGATGACTTTCATAAGTCTTAAATAGTTGTATATTAACATCACATTCAAGAACAGAGTCTCCAAGTTTCCCAAGTGATTCCAAATGTAACTTCTAGAGACATTTCTTTATTGTCATTACTTCCAAAACCTTAGCAGTTGGGATACAAAGTTTTAGCTTGTAGTGATCCAAAAGCTTTCTTTATAAGTTTATTCGGCATGACTGCTTCCCCTATAAAGTTTAAAGGTTGTAGCACGACAGATAGGTATTGCGGAAGATTTTAGACCTCGAGAATCTTATGAATTCTAAGGTATACACGTATGGCAGTGAATTTGTTATACTTCACCAGAACAGATTCACTGCCATACGTGTATAACTTAGATTCATAAGATTCTCTAGGTCAAGAATCTTTCGCCAATAACTATCTGCCGTGCTAGAACCTTTAGACTTTATAGGGGAAGCCATCTGAATAAACTTGAAAATAATTCTTTTTTATCACTGCATACTAAAACTTTTTATCCCAATAGCTAAGGTTTTGGAAGTGATGACAACAAAGAAATGCCTCCAGAAGTTTCATTTGAAATCACTTAGGTAACTTTGAGACTCTTTTCTCAAATATGCTATCAGTATACGGCTGTTTAAGACTTATGAAAATCATTATGAAGGTTTTTTCAGCATTAAGAAATATAAAATAGTTTTCAGTGTTGCATTGTTCAAGCTTGGATGTGATCGTAAATATCTGAGATTTATCTGTAATGAACCATTTAATCTTAAAATGGGGTTCATTCCTAGGGATAATCCTCAAGTTTAAAACTTTGGCAAAGAGTTTGCCTTCGGTAAAAATGTATATATAGTAGGGTAAAGTAGCAGATTAGAAGCAAGAGAGTAGCTGATGTGGTCGAGGCACTAATATGTGCCTACATCAACTCAGGCGGGGAAGTAGCAACTTTATCATTTATGAAATGGATCGGGATGGACATTGATTTTATTGATGCACCTATGCTAAGGCACTTCCTCATGAATGTTGAGAAGCTAGTCATTGTACGGTACTTGGAAATCACTGCTACATTACAAGTTTTATGACCCTTCGTTGCTTGTTAAAGCGCTAACTCACGGATCTTACATGCTACCTGAGATACCAAGATGCTATTAGCACTTGGAATTTCTTGGAGATATAAGTGCTAGGTTATGTTGTTACAACACATCTCTATTTCAAATATTCGAGACTGAATCCAAGACTAATTACTTATTTGAGGTCTAATTTTGTAAATAATGAATGTTATGCTCAAATTGTAGACAAGACTAGCTTGCATAAGCACATTGTTCTTACCTCGCCAGATCTGCAAAGGCAGATATGTTGTACTGTTGAGGATTTTTAGAAATTGGATCTTGTATCGACGTTTGGATGGGAGAGTGGAACTACTTTCCCAAAGGTGCTTGGAGATGATTTTGAGTCCCTTGCTAGAGAGCGATCTTTGTTGATACTGGCTTCGACAAAGATACTACATTTCTAAGCATAAGACCTCTTCTGGAATAGTTGATTAGACCTCAACCAATAAAACTCTATCCAGCAAGACTATTAAGTGAACCATGTGACCCAAAAAAACTCATGGGACAAGAACTTGACAGTTGAGACATCAAAATTTTGTGGGACTCTACAAAATGAGTCCAATTTCATTTAGGATTTTGGAGACTAGTTACCCTAAACTCTAGGTCACACTTATATAACACTTATATAAAGTGTAATATATTTCTTTGATTAGGCATCTCTAAATTTTCATATATTCATGAAGTGATCAAGATATGGGCGCACTCTTCTTGACAACCAAATACTTTAACAAGATCTGTAAAATCCTTTCACGAAGATCAAATAAATCCTAAGAAGGTCCACATCATCCTAGTTTGAGTGACACTAATAGCCTTTGAATCATGGAGAAATCTTATGAGAGGGGAATCAAGGGATAAATATATTTGTACTCATAATCTTTATGAATAAACTCATTCTTTTTTATTTATTCTGTGATTGCAATATTCTTTTTGTATTTGGAAAAAAATAGCGCAAATAAATTTGCACGCCTAGTGTGACCTAATTTACTCTTCATCTCCTCTCTCACAAATAAAATGCAAATATGAAGCCACAAACTGCAAACAATGAAACTCCATTTTTATGGGTACTTCAAGTATCATCTTTGAGTTTATCAAGTTTACACTTTGACAAGCCTTGAAGTAGTAGGCATTTATAGATACCAAAAATTTGTGGAACTCTATGAGATAGGTCACTTACTCAAAAAAAGGGTGACAGCTTGTAAAGTCACGATTAGTAGGAACATCCTCCCGAACAAGCTTAACACACTTGTAGCTTAGGACAGGTTTAAATTGTGTTTCAATATCATTACTGTCAATGTACACAAAGCATTCTCATTCAAATTACCAAAATTCTAGTATTAAACGTATCAACATTTAATAGGTTGCCTAAATAAGTTAATATAGAAAAAAAGATTATTATTATTATTAATAGAAGAACAAGTTTTCTTTTTTGTCCTATATTTTACATAGGCTATGTGTCACGAACTTAGAGTCTCACTAATGTTCTGTGCGACACCTAGCAACTTACTCATGAATCTTTCACAGTCTTGTAAGCTCAAGTAAGCCTTTTCAAACTAAGATCGCTAACAGAATGCAAGAAAGACTGGGAAAGCTTTGGAAGAAGGCTTTGTATTACTTTGTGGAAAGCTTTACACTTGATTGGATCAGTTTGCAAATAAGAGGCCCTATATTTATACTACCTCCTAAGGACCTAAGTGTAAATACTATTTACTTTACAAGTTCTTAAAATATTTACACTTTAGTTCTATTCTAGAATTCTCTACAAGTTCTGGGGAATTTTAAAGACTTCTTGATATCTAGGGAGTTCTAAAGGGTTCTACTAACCTCTCCACAACTTTAGATTTTTCTCCCTTATCCCGATGCCAAATTTGAACAGTGAAGTAGCAGGACATGACACTCTCCCCCACTTGTTGATGCAATGAGTGTGGTGCATTGCTGCAAGAACTCCCGAATTCGGTCCTTAAACTGCCAGAAATCTTCATATCTCTCTCATGTGGCCTCCTCCGAAGATTGTACCTTCCAATGTACAAGGAAGATGACACTTACTTGTTGCCCTCGCTTCCTTCTTGCTTGATATTCTATGATAGACTCGATTTTTCGATTATGCGAGGCGGTGATAGTTATGGTTGCCCATTTCGACTAGTTCTGGCTGGGATCATCTTTGTCCTCATGGTATGGCTTGAAAACTCTCGCATGAAAGACTAGATGGATCTTGAAGTGTGGAGGTAGCTCCACTTTGTAGGAGATCTTGCCTACCTTAGCAATGATCTTGAACGGGACCTCATATTTTTGCAATAAGTTCTAATGTACGACCCTTAGTGCTTTAAACTACCTTGGGTTGAACTTTACCAAGACCATGTCTCCAACTTGGTAATCCATGGGACGTCGATTGCGGTCAGCAAATTTCTTCATCCTTTTGGTTGCCTTGTCTAAGTCGGACTTGGCAGTGTTGAGCTGTTTCTCCCATCATTTGGAAAGATGGTAGGATCCCAAACTCTTTCCATGAAAAGCGGCAGGTAACAAATGTGGAGTTTAAGGTTGTTGGCTAGTCGCCAACTCAAATGGTGTGCGCCCGGTGGACTCACTCCTTTGCAAATTTTAAGAAAATTGCTTTATGTCTAGGAGTCTGCACTTACGTAGTTCCTTAGATAGCACTCTAGTAGGGAATTGACGTGTTCGACGTACCTGTCTATTTGTGGGTGGAAACTTGTGGAGAAGTGAAGCTCCGTGCCAAGTATCTCAAACAATCCCACCAAAAGTTCCCGGTTAAGCGACATTCTTGATAACTAATGATATGTCTTGGCATCCCCCCAATGCTTATCCACGTTTTTTGAAAAATAGCATGACTGCCTCCTTAGTGATGCAACCAACTGTGGCGGGCATGAAAGTAGCATATTTTGAAAATATGTCCACCACGACCATTATCATTCCATACCCATTAGACATGGGTAAGGAAATGATGAAGTCCATGGTCACGCTCTCCCATGGGCGTTCTGTTACAGGTAGTGGCTCAAGTATCCCTGCCGTTTGCCTCTGCTCCACCTTGTCCTGCTGACACACCAGACATGTCCATATGTAGCATTCTATGTCATCCCACATGCGTGTCCAATAATAGATTGCCTCAATCAACGCCCTCGTTCGTTGCTTCCTTGGATTCCCAACCACAGTGCGCCGTGGCTCTCTTTGATAATTTGCCGAATAGACCCAAACTTTGGCACATAGACCCTCTGACCAGTAGTGAGTAGGAGATTGTCTTCCACCCAAAAACGTCTTGTCTTGCCTTGGGTTGCCAACTCCATGAGCTTCTTTGCCTTTGGATCGTGTTGCATGCCATCCTTGATATTATCCTAGATGTCACAATGAGTTGTAGTGATGGAAGCGCGCTCAACCTTCCTACTTAGTGCGTCGGCCACTACATTGTCCCTTCCCCGCTTATACTCTAAGACGTAGTCAAACTCGGCTAGAAACTCTTGCCACCTAGATTACTTCAGGGTGATCTTCTTTTGTGATCAGAATTAGCTAGTGGCCTCATTGTTGGTCTTAACCACGAACTTGGAACCTAGTAAGTAGTGTCTCCACATGCGTAGGCAATGTAAGATGGCTGTCATCTCTTTCTTCTGACCGTGTAGCGTCATTCGGTCTCATTCAATTTGTGGCTCTCAAATGTTATTGGGTGTCTATCTTGAATCAATACTCCCCCAATGATGAAATCTGAAGCATTTGTATGTACCTCGAAGTTCTTTCAGAAGTTGGGCAGCGTCAAAACCTACTCTTCAGTCACAGCGGCCTTGAGGTTTTTGAGAATCGTTTGGTACTACTCGCTCCAAACCCATGACTTATTCTTCTACAATAACTCGGTCAGCGGACCGGCCTTAGCGGAGTAGCCACCTATGAATCTACGATAATAGTTCGCAAGTCCAAGGAAAGATCTCAACTTGATCATTTTTGTGGGTTCCTCCCACTCTTTGATCACACGTATCTTCGCTTCGTCCATCCGCAGTTCGCCTTGGCTAATTATTTGACCCAAGAAGTGTACCTTGTGCTGGGCGAACTCGCATTTCTCCTACTTGATATAGAGTTGGTTATCCCGTAAGGGAAAACCTTCTTCAAATTCTCCACGTGCTCCTCCAAGGTGTTACTATAGATGACAATATCATCTAAGTATACTACTACAAACTGATCCAAGTAGAGAATAAAGATTTTGTTCATAAACGTGCAAAAGGTGGTGGGTGTGTTGGTTAAGCCGAAGGGCATCACCAACCACTCGTATGCTCTAAATCTCGTCATGCACACCATTTTTTTCTCATTCACTTCCGTAAAACGAAGCTGGTAGTAACATTTACTAAAATCCACCTTGGTGAAATACTTGGCCTGTCCAAGTTAATCAAATCGGCAATAAGCAGGATATGGTACTTATTTTTTATGGTTACCTTATTAAGATCCTGGTAGTCGATGCATAGTCTCTATGACGCATCTTTCTTCTTTTGAAATAAGACTGGCGCTCCATAAGATGCTTTGGACGGGCGAATATGACCGGCCTAGCTCTTCTAACTCGGGTGGAGCCATGCAATAAGGTGCATGTGCGGGTGGATTGGTTCTAACCTCCAACTCGATCTTGTGATCTACCTTGCGCCTAGGAAGTAAATTCTTTGGCATCTCGTCCGGCATCATATCTTCATTCTCTTTAAGAACCTTCTCAATAGCCGGTGGCAATGCCTCATTGGCACCATTGTCTTCTCCCAAGCTTGAAATGGTGGTTATGAACGTCGGCTCTCCTTTTTTGAGGTCCTTCACAATTAGCATAACCGACAATTTGACATGTTCTTCCGTCTTTCGCACATTAACTAGAGGTACCATGCATGAACCTTCTCGCTTTATTGCCATGAGTCATTGGAGGTAAGGTTTGATCATCGTATGACACATTTGGAAGAATTCTTGCCCAAGACTGATATCAAATATATCTAAAGAAGCTACGGTAAATTTAGTCTTACCTTGCCACTTACCCAACGTGATGCTTACTCCTTGGGAAACTCCACACATGGGAGTTGGGTGTGCATTGACCGTCTGTAGGCGGGTGTTGTTTGGATTGTAACTTAGCCCCAACCTTGTTGTTGCGTCTTGGTTGTAATGTTGGCTTCTGAACCGGAGTCTACCATGGCACGAGTTGGTCGTCCATTAATAGAGATGTCTTCATATTGTTCGTAATAGCCTTCCGGCTTCTCCGTCTGCTTGGCAATAGCCCTACATAGCCCGACCATGGCTAGTTGCATCGTGCCCGCATCCTGCCCTTTCTCTTGTGTGTCCTTCTCCTTACGCTCGTAGGATAGCACCAAGGTTCTTCATTTTCGGGGACCTGGCATAACCATGCGGTCCACCACATATGTAGCAACCATCTCTTTTTGTAGTCTGCACCTTCTTCTCTGTGTAGCTCTGGTGCCCGAACCGCTTGTCGTTTGACTTGTAGGAGCCGTGTTGTTTAGACTATGCCTGCTGCTCCTTACCTTGGACATGATCTCCCTCACCTTTAACATGACTAGTCCTCGCGTCCTTCACCTTCACCTTATCATGCATGTCATGCTTGAAGTCAGTCAAGGCTTAGGCTTGTGTGATGGCCTCATCTATGGTCCTAACCTGCCGTAATTCCAACTTCATCTTAGCCTAATTTTCAATCCGTCCATGAAGTGGAACAACATGTCTTCGTTCGTCAAGTTAGGAATTTGAACCGTGAGAGTAATGAATTCCTTCATGTACGCCCAAATGCTGCTTGTTTTCTTTAATTCCATGAACTTGCATTTGACCTCATAGATGACGTTGTTAGGGAAAAAGGCCTTCTATAACTCTTCTCGAAACTATGCCCAAGTGTTAATGGTGCACAACCCGTTCCCTATCTCAGTTTTCTTGTTCCTCCACCATAGCATGGCCATCTCTGAAAGATACATCACGACAATATTGATCTTTGTTTTCATCGCTCTTTACCCGACTACACTTGAAGTAATTATCCAAGTGCCATAAGAAGTTCTCCACCTCTTGGGCATCACGGACGCCTTTGAACATATGTGGCTTAGGAGCCTCGACCCTGGCTTCCCTATCTCGGTCGGATGACGTAGATCCTTCAGCTTCAATGCCCTCCTTGAGTGCTTTCTTCTCAGATCTCATGGCTTCAATCATACTTAGCGCATCAATGTGCCGACACTCCAAGAAAGTGATGGCCTCCTTCATCTCGAACTCGGCACGTTGGCGTCCCTCCAACTCCTTGCGGATGTTATTGTTTTCCTCAAGGGAGAAGTCCTCTAGAGTCTTGAATTTTCCATTAACCTCATTCAAACGCCGGCCTAATATCTCCATGGTCTGCCTCGCCATTTCAACCCTTGCGACCCATTCCTCTCCGGCGGTGACGTCAATGGCCTCGTCACCATGCTCATCATCACTTGCTTCAATGGTCGAAGGTGGGTGACATGTTAGCGCCTCGCTTGGTGTAAGGTCGAGCAACATTTCCTTACTACTCTTGTGGTGCTTCTTTCATTTGTAGATCTTCCTTCCACCATCCAGCCTGATGTTGGTGGTGCTAGCAACGCTTACATCTCCTTCGTTGGTCATTCCCTTAGTACAAACCTTTGCTCTGATACCACGCTGTCGGAGACTTATAGTCTCACTAATGTTTTGTGCAGCACCTGACAACTTACTCATGAATCTTTCACGGTCTTGTAAGCTCAAGTAAGAGTTTTCAAACTAAGACCGCTAAGAGAATGCAAGAAAGACTTGAAAAGCTTTGGAAGAAGGCTTTGTATTACTTTGTCGAATGCTTTACACTTGGTTGGACCATTTTTCCAATGAGAGGCCCTCTATTTATATTATTTCCTAAGGCCCTAAGTGTAAATATTATTTACTTTACAATTCCCTACAATATTTACACTTTAGTCCTATTCTAGAATTCTCTACAAGTTCTAGGGAATTCTAAAGCCTTCTTGAAAATATCTAGGGAGTTCTAGAGTGTTCTACTAACCTCTCTACAACTTTAGATTTTCTCCCTTATCCTGATGCCGAATCTGAATAGTGAGGTGGCGGGACATGACATTATGGATCACTGCGGTCCAAGCCAATCACACTTTGCATTAGGTCTCTAGACAATAATAACTCCTGCAACACACAATGCTAACAAGTTTCCTCTTATGTCCTATATTTTTACATAAGCTATGGATCACTAAGGTCCAAGCCAAGTGACACTTTCCATTAGGTATCTGGACAATAATAACTCCTGAACACCCACTATAACACCCAATGCTAAGTAATCCAATATTAAAGTAAGTAAAATTTAAGTGAGTATCGAAGCTAGCATTAAATTGATCATACTAGTATAAAGGTTTACATCATAAGGCATTATGTGAAAGTTATGATAAAGACATTTGTCAAACAAAAATTGATATAAACAACAATTACGTGTCAATTCTAAGCTAGTTGGGGTCAATTCTCTTGGTTTTTTGGATCAGGGTAAGAAGGAATGGATATATAGGTGACATGTATAAGTTATACTTCCAATCCCCGCACTACGGTAACCTAATAATTGAATTATGAAGACATAAAGAACTTCAGAGATTGGAGGCGCACCAAAATTTACTTAATACCTACCTAGAATAGTAGGGTTCATGGAGCATAATAAAAAGGCAATTCAATATATTGTTCACAACAGGAAAATTCCTTTTGCATTAGAAATATAATTTTTTTAGCATACAATCAAAACATTACCTGGTCGACAAGGAAGTGAGTAGAGAACCATGAGGTATCAAGTACAATTTTCAGCGGTGGAAAAAATCTAGGTGATTTCTTCTGTTTATGCCTTGAAGGATAGACTTACCTAGTACCACGATCAAGTAAGAAAGATATATGGTTTAGAAATAGAAAGGAAGAGGGAGAGATACTTGATGTAATTCTAGATGCAAGAACAATAAAGTGTACCACAATCAAGCAAACCAAATATACTATTAAAAAACACAAAGAAAGACGGAGAGATTTAGAAGAAAAAAGGACGATCTATCAACTAAAAGACATTTAATTACTAGAGTAAAATATCAAGGTGAAAAGAAATTGAACTCATAAAAGTGAAGACTTACCCAAATAATCAAGAGGGTTCAATTGGACAGATGTGAGGGTTTCCCCAAATTCACAAAGTAGCCTAAACATCAAATGCTCATTCAAAAACTAACCCCTAAAACAAACCCTAGTTTCTGTTATTTATAATAGTAGATAAACTAACCTAAGCTAGTTAAAATAATACCCTTGAGCTAAAACGAAGGAAAGTCTAGCCTATTAATTATTTAATATGTAGTCACCTCTTGCTTAAATTTTCATTTTAGTATATTTTAAATCTTCCATGCTTCTTTCATTAATCTTCTAAGGTATCCAAATTACTTCAAATCGACTTGATGGTTTTCATAACCATAATGACTAATCCATATCACATCATGATATGTATAGAACACCACTACATGAATATAATCTTAAATATTTTAAGTTTTAATCTCAAATCACTAAATATATATTAGTAATGTGTAATGAATGCATGTGTGATTTGGAATAAAGTAATTAACATCTTCTAGGTAAGAAACTGAAGAGTTTCCTTTGATTCTCCCCCTAAATGACTTTTCCCTTTTAGCCAATTTTTAAACTCAAAAGAAAATTTCAAAATTCTAGAATAATTTTTTCCAACAAAATTCAAAAGAAAATTTCAAAATTCTAGAACAATTTTTTCCAACAAAAAATTCTTTCACATGGATAAACAACAAAGAGTTAGAACAATGATGAATAAAAGAAGGGAAAAGATAGGAGTTACATTACCTTGGTTGAGTGACACATCTTGTATGAGAAGAAGAGAGATGAGAATGTTGGAATAGGGATCTGGTACAGCCCATAAGAGAAGAAGGAGTAGAGTAACATTTAGCCGTGAGCAAGAAGGCAACATAGTAAGAAGAAATGAAAGTGATCTCAAGAGGAAGTTGAAGTTAGCTTTTATAGATAGGGTTAATGAAAGTGGGCTTTACCCTAATCAGATTAGAAATAGGTTGTTTTGATTGTTTTATTTTGGGCTTGGGCCAAAACTTTATTTTCAGTTTTTGATAATTAATAAAATGGCCTATACAACCAAAAATAATTCTTTAAAAAAGGGTTTTCGAGGTAATTTAGGAAGTATCGGAATATCAAATATGGTAAAGAAATGTCAATCATGTAATATTTTCAAAATAGTTAAAATATGAAATTGCCAAGATTTTCGTGAGTTCCTCATATAGAAAATACCTTCATGCCCCTTCACAACTACTTACATTCGGATTGTGTAGGAATATAAGAAATCAAAACTCCATCTATCGTAGATAATGATACTATGAGAGATTTATTGATCACCAAAGATGAAGTAATCCTGAAGAGTTTGCTAGCTCCTCCAAAAATTTGAGAACAATATGAATCGAATTTGTTGATTCTCTCAATGAACTCCCTGCACAATGACCAAGGATGATTTACTCTTTAGTTATCAAACTCTAATACACCGTAATCAAGAAAATCTAAAGAAATTATGTCCCCCTAACCATTAGACTTATATAGTAGAGGCATCTGGTAAACATTGAAACCGTGCTCATGTTCAAGTACTTATGTCACAAACTTAAAGGTAGAAAATCCTACCCTTGGTTTGAATCGCCTTGCATGAAGAATGTGCAAACAAGTAAAATTAGTAGATGAGGATAATAGATCGATGTCAGGTCTCCAACTTATCAACTATACCTTCAACCTTTTTTTGTATCTATGAAAAGGAATTACGCGCATCAAATTAGGAGGGCACAATATTATCATCTCGAGAAAAATGGTCCACATTCTCTTTCATCATTAGCTAAAGGGAATATGAAGAATTCTTACCTTAACTACACTTCCATCTTCAATATTGGCGTATCTTACTTTCTATAAGCAAGATTATTTAAGTAAGAAAATTTTATTGCAAGTGAAGAGAAGTGAGTCTTTAATAGAGATGAAGTAAATTTCAAAGAATTTACTATTTTGTATGGTCATAGTGATTTCACAATATCGTTATAACAATAAATATTGAAAAGTGCAAAGAAATGTAGGTGAGATGCTTCCTCATAAATATACGAACAACATATTGGGATAACTCGAAAAATAAAAACATTTCAATTAATTGAGGACAAATTAGAATGGGGGCAAAAAGGAAGAATTCCTAGATTAGCACAATGGAATATAGGAATGGTAATTAAGAGTTCTTTAAGTTACAACCTTACTAGAAAGGTCAAGAAAGAGAAATGTTAACTAACCTTAAAAATACATTTAAGAAAATATTAATGGATAAACTAGCATTCCAAATTGTTATCGTAGTGTCCTTCATGACTTTCTTTCTCATAGCTGCCACTTCTACAAGTTCATCACTCGTTATCCCATAATTGGTTAATTCATCACAAAGTTGCTTAGCTAAAATGCCAAACTTCACCGTGTTTAACCCTTTCGAAAAGAGAGATTTCAACCTGTAGAACCAAGCTATTCATGATTAGTAAAGAAAAAACATACCATTGAAATGGGTTGGAAAAGTTCTACACACATTAATATATCGTTGAGTTTTCAAGAGCATAGTTTTAGTTTAATAGCAAGAGAATGATGAAATTACAAAGTATAAATGGACAGAGCTCAACAATACTAGTAGGGAATGTATCAGTTCCACTTCCTTCAGAAGTATCCCAAATATATCAAGAGATAAATAAAAAAATATGATATTGTCGTTAATGCTGAAAATATTATGTTGATTCATCCAGGTTTGTGGACAATTTTTGACGATCACCATGACTTTTTGTAAGGCAATTTCTCGAGATTTATGATCAATTTTTTTAACATCACCATAACTTGATGTTAATGAAGTCTTTCCCAATATCAAATTTTAGTAGTGAAAAACATATTCATCTTACAGTTGAATCTAGGAGGTAGGATGTACACATATCTTATTCATATCTTTGCGGGATAAAGAGTTTTTTTCTAATTGATCCACAATTCAAAAGATGGGTTTATTCAGACCTCTTTGGAAGTTGGTTTTTCAAGTAGTGAACATTCGGTATAATCTCACAAGTGAGTTTGAGGAGGGTAAGAATTAAGATGTACACATATTTTACCCATATCTTTGTGTGATAAAAATATTATTTCTAATAGACCCACGATTCAAAAGAAAAGTTCATATCATGGTTGTAAGGAAAAAAATATGACAATAAAATAGCAATAGAGAAAACAAATTTAGGTTTATGCGTAGATATTCCTCAACTGATTAGATAGTATAGTTTTTGTTAAAAAAATAATTTTAAAAAATTACAGGATGATATATATTAATATGGGAAAGTCAAGTAGTTTAGTTGGTGAAATTACAAAATTACAATTGAAAATAAAATAAAGAAAATAAATTTCCAGGTTGAGACATGACTATATATCTTTGCTCTTTTTAAGGAGATTTAAGCCCATGGCAACAAGTCTTTTCACCAGTCCTGCAATAATCTTCTTAACTTGTCCTCTCCGGACAACATACCTCAATCTCAAAGTACAAGTCAACAAATACGAGACAAAAATTGAATCCAAAGTTTCATAAAAAAAACATCTCCCTTCAACTAATAAGAACTTTTTTTTACTCACTTTTATTCACTCTATATTTTCTTATATACCGAAAAAAGTAAGATCATCATTATTTGTAGTGGAGACATTCTTTCTTGCCATGAATAGGAAGATTATGGAGTAATAAATTGGATAGACAAATGACCTAGAGGTTACATGAGTTTCAAGACATAAAAAGATATAATAATGAGTGAAATAGTAGAGTTCAATGAGAAGTTATTGCCAATATGGCTGACCACATTCAGTCACTAAATAAATGGCAATTACTCCAACGTTGTGCTAACAAAGTAAAACCATCACTATTTATAGGGAGACATTCTTCCTTGCAATGAATAAGAAGATTATGGGGTAGTAAATTTTGTAGATAATTAATGACCTAGAGGTTACATGAGTTAGAAGACATAGAAAGATAGAATAATGAGTGAAATAATGGAGTTTCAATGAGAAGTTGTGGCCAATATGGCTGACCACGTTCAGTCAAAAGGCAATTACTCTCAAAGTTCTGCCAAAAAAGTAAGACCATCACTATTTATAGGGGATAAATTTTTCCTTGCAATGAATAGGAAGATTATGTGGTAGTAAATTTGGCAAATAAATGACCTAGAGGTTACATGAATCAAAAACCATAAAAAAAGATAAAATAATGGAATTTCAATGAGAAGTTATGGCCATGGCTGACCACGTTCAGTTACTAAACAAAAGACAATTATTCTCAATGTTCTGCTAATAGAGTAAGACCATAACTATTTATAGGGGAGAAATTCTTCCTTGCAATAAAAAGTAAGATTGTGGGGTATTAAATTGGGTAGATAAATGGCCTAGAGGTTACATAAATTACAAAAGGGATAAGGCAAAAGTACCCCTGTGGATTGTGACCGAAATCTCAGAGACACACCTAAATTTAACTAGGTCCTATTACTCCCCCCCTCCCCCCCCAAACTAATTTAAAATGGAATAAATATACTACATACACTAACATGGCATAGAGAGTGTGCTCACTCACTTGAAGACAAGTGATGAGTGCACAAATAGGACACATATCATTTATTGATTAGTAATTTTATAATTAGTTAGTACACATATTTATTGATTATAAAACTTATATACATTTAATTATTTTTATTTCTTTCTTTATAAAATATTTATTTTAATTTCTCTCTCACTTTAAATTTTTAAAAATTAATTTGTTATCTTTTCACTTTCATTTTTTAAAAAAGAATTATGTATATTTTTTAAAAATAAAAAAATTTAAAAGTGTCCTTTAATTTTAACGTTTTATTTTTTGATGTTTTATTTGGTTTTCTTCACTTATTTTGATATCAGTTCAAAATTAAGTTATTTTAAATACAAGACATTTGGAATTAAATTTGAAATCAAATCAAAACGAAAGACAAATAAAATAAAATCAATAGAAAAAAAATGAATGAAGGTAAAAATTAGAAGTTTCGGTACAAGGTAAAAAAAGTGTATTAACTTAATTTAAACACAAGATAAAGAAAATAAGAATATTTTATAATAATTTTTTTTTTTAAAAAAAAAATATATATATATATATTTACACACGTGGAAGGCGAGTGTGTACAAACACAACTTACTTGGGTGGTTGAACGTGCCACGTCAGCACAAAAGATGCAAAAATATGGAAAAAATGAGTTCGGGGGGGGGNGGGAGTAATAGGACCCTAGTTAAGTTTAGGTGTGACTCTAAGATTTTGGTCATATTCTAGTGGGTAATTGTGCTTTATCCCATTACAAAACATAAAAAGATAAAATAATGAGTGATATACACTACTAGAAAATAGGTCTGTTGCAACA
>NC_064282.1:103179458-103187208 GCF_019186545.1 Solanum stenotomum
ACATGTGCTTGTACTGCATGAATCATAAATGAGGGAATTCTTCTACAAGATGGTATTTACTGAAGATGGGAGCCTAAATACTCAAGTAGGCAACATGCGGTTCCACTTGAATGAGGAGATTTTGGGGAAAATTCTGCAAGTGCCAAGGGAAGGAATTCAGACAATTGTTGAAAAATCCCCATTAAAGGAATTTGTTCAGGAAATTAGCAACTTCTCAATCAAAGTTATGAAGGTATATTTTAAGAGTATCTCAAAAATAAGTATCAATTGTTCTTTGAGTTTATCAATAAGGTGGTGTTGCCTAGGTGTGAAAAGAGAATTGTTTCCTCTAATGCGGACTTGCTCCTTATTGAGCCTTGAGCACAATTGAGTTAGTCAATCTCCCTGCCATCATGCTGGAGCATATGCACAAGACCATGTTTGTTAAAGATGGCAAACATGGCATGTGCTATGAGTATTTGCTAACAAAAGTGTTCAAATACTTTGAAATTCCCTTTGAACATGGAGTAAGAGGCACTGTGAAGCAAACTATATCTTTGAACACTCTTATTGAGTGTGAAAGTGTTGAAGGAAAGGCAGGGAACAGGAGCAAGGTGTCTGAACTATTGATTGAACATGAGCAACTCAAACATGAGTTGGAATCCATAGTAGTAACACTGGCCAACGGGAATGCAGAAATTGCTTGCCTGCATGTTCAGGTGCAATTAGCAAAAACAGAGGGACCAGGTGGAGAAGAATTGGCCTTCTTGAAAGTTCAAAATGAATTCATGGAAACCAAAATGTTGAGCTCAATGAGATGCTTCTCAAGAACCATGTTGAGGTAGATGCTCGCTTATCCCTACTCTTTCAAACCCCTTCTTCCAAGCCTCCTTCCTCCTAAGTTCCAATATAAGTCCCTTCATTTTTCTTTTGTTCATCGCAACTCAGTGGGTATTGTCCCCGATTTTGTTTGTAATGTTAATTGGAATGTTTTATATGTTCCTCTTTGATTATGAATGAAAATGACCTTGTTGTTGCTGACTTGTCTCATTACTTTATCCATCTTTTACTTATGCTTAGTGTTGTCCAAGAGGCAATGAATTTTTTTGAACTGCATTTCTGTTAACTTGATTTACAGCTTTAACTCTTTTTATAACGTCAAAAGGGGGAAAATTGTTAAGGGTATGAGATCTGTTAATAGTTTCTTGAAGAGGACATGGTCATGCTGATATGGGGAACTGATGAAAAAGGGAAGAAGTTGAGTAAGTTTGTCATCCTCAAAAGAGGGAGAAAATGTTATTTTGAGCTAACTCGGAAGTTTTTATGATTTAACAAACTTTGGGATTTACTATGTAACCAGATCCCAGGTGAGACTAATAGTTCCGTTACTTGAAAAGGACAATTGTCTAAAAGTTGCAACAGTGTCACTGTTGTGGTTGGTGCACGTATGTTTGCAGAGCAACAGTACTCTCAGCCAATGGTATTGCTTCAAGATTTTTTTTTGTCTATCTTATATAAGTCTCTTCTCCAATGATACAACATAGTTTTTGCATCCTGAAATTAACAAAAGCAAAAGCCATTCTTGAGTGAAATATTTCTCAAAGAACAACAGAGAGACCTGATAGAGTTATCTTTGTTATTAGTTATTATTATGCTTCATATTTTTGTGTTTATTCTTGTAAGATCTATTCCTAAGTTATAAAGGAATTAGATCAGTTTCAATCCTCATCATTTTGTTTCATAGCTAGAGTTAGCTATGTTTGGCTTTTAAATTCTAGATAGACTAGAGTTAGTTGGTCTAGTGAGCCATAGAGTTATTGCTCTGAATTGGGTAACATAGTTGCTACATTAAGGGGGAAAGGATTAAGAGGTTAATTCCTAGATTACTAGAGTTTTTAATCTGAATCTTTGATCCTTTTGATGATAATGGAGTTGTGTTGAAATCCTATGTGACATGTCGTGGCTTTATCCTCCTTTGAGCAAGGGGGTTTCCACGTAAGCTCCCATTTTGTTTTTGACTTTGAGTTATTTACTTTCCGCACTGATATTCTGTCAAGGACCTGGTCCATGGACTAATAGTGGACACATATTTTCTATCAGGGCCTCAACGATCCCGGTGGCGATGTCCAAAGTGTGACGGACCTGGTCAAATTGAGGAGCTTGTTGTGGATTGAAGAATTGACAAAAAGTCATGAGCTAGGAGTTGTTGTTTCAGTCATTATAAGTCCAACTACAGTTTATGGTATTAACTTGGGCAATGAAATGTTCTATGGTGATGTTGAGAATGATATGCTGGACATACGCTTTGATATGGTGGCCAAGGATGGGGTCTTTCACCTAGGCAACAAAGGAGATGAAGCTTCAAAACCAAAAGGATGACACATGGAATGCGACATAGTTGGGATGGTAAGGTGATGGAGGGATTTGTTCTAAAAGTCACTTACCAATGTGACTAGAAGAACAAAATCATACAACAGTGTCAACAACATCCAATAAATTCAAGAAGAAGTGATGAACTGTCAAGAGTTGTTGGACAGATTTGATGAAGAAGACCAGATAAAAGAAGTGTTAAGTTAGATGGGCAAGACATCTTTTTAAGTTCATACATATATAAAATGAACTGTGGGGTTGATAACTCAACTTTATTCTTAATTTTTCTATTTTTGGAATACTTAAGCATCCTCGTTTATAACACCATCATAGAGTTTATTATAAACACTATAATGATCATAGAGTACCTAGTTTTTTCTAGCTCTTATATTCTTCATGCTTGTTAATTAGTATAAGTTCGTTACCTCAATAGAATTTGTAAAGAAGTCTAGATCCCGTTGCTTGTACTATTCTCTTTTAGGTCCACTTTTATTTATTAATTGAAAAACTAGCCCTAAGCACCTCACCTAATTGATTCCGTTAAAAAAAAAGACAAACAAGACTGAAATTTTGGCCCATTTTATATGCATTTTAGTCATATATAACTGAAGCACACATACATGGAAAATTAAGATCTACTTAAAAGAGTTCAACTTTCAAATAGGAGATGATCGTACATTTGGTGGATTTCATGGCACAAAACCTGGTAGTAGTAGCATTGAGAGTATAAGGGTCTATGTGAAAGCCATCTCATCCTCCATGATCACACCAAGATGATATACTCCAAAAAGGATTAAACTTTCAAATAGGAGATCATGATCGTACATCTGGTGGATTTCATGGCACCAAACATGGTAATAGAAGCATTAAGAATATTGGGGTCTATGTGGAGGCCATCACATCCTCCACGGTCGTACCAAGGCGATATACTTGAAATGGGTTAAAAGGGAACAAATTTAAATCAAAATATATAGTTTGTATCTTAATAAAATACAATTTTATTGGGACTAGTTACTAGTTGGCAAAGAATTGCGTGAAATACAATGTTTTTAGTGATGGCACATATTGTTCGATTGAATGATCTAAAGATTCAA
Source organism: Solanum stenotomum (assembly GCF_019186545.1). Lineage (NCBI taxonomy): Eukaryota > Viridiplantae > Streptophyta > Magnoliopsida > Solanales > Solanaceae > Solanum > Solanum stenotomum. Next base: position 103,182,902 of record NC_064282.1, read on the forward strand.
GTTTGTGTCCGATTTATGTTTATCAGATGAATTTATTTCTACATCTGGTCAAGTTTCAAAGGAAGAAAATTCATGTCTTGTTATTTATAGAATAACAAACACTTTATGTAAAGATCACAAACTATGAAAGATAAAGAATTAAAGTTAAGAGTTTTAAGGATGAAGGGTGTCGAAAATACATCATACATAAAAAGTGGTCTTCTGAAGGATAAAGATCAAGTTGAATACCTGGAGGTTATCTTTTCTTGTGCCTTTTCATTATCGTAATAATTCTATGTTCCAATTTTACAATTATAATTGAAAACCATGTTGGATATTGAGTTGACAACATTATGTATATTACGGACAGTCCAATAACTAGACCACAACTGTAACCCATAAGAACCGTCTACCAACTGATAATTGGTGAATCTCGTTCTTCTTCTTGATCTAGCTCAGTTGGAGTTGTCGCTTTTCGTATCCTATCATCACCGCCACAATATTTTGAGAGTGGCAATCCTCGTGGTCCATCATTTCCTTGGTATGACCTTTTCTCAAATGTATCAAAAAAAAATTCCTTTGGGGATGCATCCAACAAGATGATTGTGAGAGAGATTTAAGACTTCAAGAAATGTGAGGGATGCAAGTTGATACGGAATTTCTCAGATGATTTTGTTAGATGAGAGATCCAATGATTCGAGAACAAATAAATTTGCAATGTCGCTGGTATATGAGCTTCCAAGACATTATGAGATAAGTTCAACCCACGAAGTCCAATGAGATCTCCAATAATTGGATGGAACTGGACCGGTTAGGTAATTGGATGAAAAATTGTAACATTCGGTAATTTGAAATATCTATGAAGAAGCTTAGAATTGGAAATAGTCATTTTTGGAAAGAATTAAAAATCTGGAAAATTTAGCTAAGTATGGAAAAAAAATGAGTTTTTGGTCAACTTCAGACAGTCATAACTCCTAGGTCAGGATGAGTTATGTGTATTTCCAGTTATGTTTGGAAAGCTCTTGGAGTGATCTTTCCAACGCCGCTGAGTTTGCGCGATTACGAGTTTGTATGAGTGAGTTATTCCCTTTGGAAGTTGGGCTATTGGCAGCGCAGTTTAGTCCGAATTTGTAAGGGTATTTTGGTCTTTTCCCTAGCCATTTCTTTTGGATATATTCAGGTTTTAGACTGATTTTAAATCAGTTTTTCCCTTTTAAATGTGAGAGTTAGGGTTCTTGAGAGAAAAGGAAAGAAGAGGAGAAAGAGAAGAAGAAGCAAGGATTCGTCAAGATCGTCGTGGATTTCGTCGGGGGTGATCCCTATTAAGGTATGTGAGTTCATAGTGTTGGGTTGGTTCATTCCCCCACACGCTAAACTTGTTTTAATTCCAAGAAAAGATTGGTTGTGTTTGTTGAAGTTTGTGGTTGTGTTTGTTGAAGTTGTGGTTGTGTTGTTGAAGTTTCTTGTTGGTTTGGTGTATGTTTCTGGTTGTGATTTCGAGTTGAATCTATTGTATAGTAAGGGGATTTATGATTCTAAGTGTTTGGGGCTGGAAACGTTGAAGTTAAGAAAGTTTAGAGTTGGAAAAAGGAAGGAGAAAAGTCATGTTTTCGGGGAAAAAGGCGTGGGAGTCGCGCCAGCCAGCGCGCCCCAACAGGGGTTCTGAGCTACCACCCTTGGGTCGGCACGCCTAGCAGAGCCCCCACCAGGCCTTCTGAGCTTTGAAGGCTGGCGCCCCGCGCCTCTCAGAGCGCCAAGGACGCCAAGTCTTCCCATTCATTCCCCACTTTTTCATACAAGTTCCTTGGTAATGTACCTATGTTTCATAGTTGTTTCCAACACTCCAAGGTACGTCTAAATGTCAAGAACTCATCCATAAACATGTGATCATATACCTTGAATCCATAATCCAATTCAAGGCGAGTTAGGATCAAAGTCAAGTGAAGTTAGAGCCAAGCTTAGAAGTTAAGAGGTAAGTCAAAGCAAGTCTTTAAAGTTTTTTTCAAGAGTCTTTGTTGAACGTTTTAACTTCATTTTAATGCTCAGGTTTCAAGTTAAGTAAAGAGTATCGAGTTTCAAGTTAAGTAAAGAGTATAGAGTTTCAAGTTGAGTAAAGAGCATAGAGTTTCAAGTTAAGCCAAGAGTAAAGAGTCAAGTTCATTTCTCAAAAGTTATTAGGGAACTAAGTATTCCCAAAGAAGTTTATAAATGTTTTCACATTTAAGATGAGAGGAAACTGAGATTTCCAAAGGAGTTTTGAGCAGTTGAGTACTATCTCTTTTTAAGAAAAGATGAGTTTTGCGAAAGAGTTTCTAAAACATGATCAGTATGACAATCGAGTATGCCATCAATGTTTAAACAGTATGGTCTCTAGATATACCATCAATGTTTATGCAATATGACTTCCTGAGTCATCAATGATCATATTAAATTATGGTTTTGATATGTTCTTTTTAGAAAGAGTTTTCAAGAGCAATTACCTCTTTTAAGAGGGAAGTTTGAGCAATTATTTCAAACTAAAGAAAGATCTGTTTAAAACACTTAGGAGATAAAGTATTTTTGGGAGTAGTCTTGAGCACCGAATTGGGGACACGAGTTCATATTAACTCAACTCTTCATAAGAACCATGTAGCCAAACATGGGATTTGACGGGTCATACTTTTTAGATGATCACATAAAGTTAAGCTAGCGGATCCACTAAGTTAAAGTTAAAGTAAGGTCCTATATCACGGCAAGGTATAGGATGGTCCTTGGGCAACGTGAGGTAAAACGTTGTATCACCACTTAAGCATGTAGTGGTGGCTATCGGTTAGAGAAACTCCCACAGTAGAAATTGCATGATTCCTCGAGGGGTTCTGCTTAGTATGGATGGGGGTATGGGACTTCATTCATGCATTGCACAAGTAGACCTTGAGAGGAAACATGGCATTTTTATGATATTATAAATATGATTTTGACGTCATGTTTTAAATAGTTTTACAAGCTTTATATGTATTGCATGTGTCTCATTGCTTTATATTGAGTTCAGTTATTCATGAGTTGAACAGAGCCAAGGTAAGTTCTTTTTGTATCCCTTTCAAGCTTAAGTTGTTGGTTAGCTGTCCAGCTCACTCGTACATTCCATGTACTGATGCCAGTTGGCCTGCATCTTATTATGATGCAGACGCAGGTACCCAGGATCAGCATCCAACATGCCGTTGATCCAGCAAAGCACTCTAGAGTCAGTGGTGAGCCTCCTTGCATTCCGGAGGACTCTGTTATTTCGTTTTTCCTGGTTTTCTCTTATTAGGATGTTGCGGGGTCTGTCCCAACATCCATCTCAGTATTATAGAGGCTTCATAGATAGTCAGTCAGTTAGTGTTGAGTCTCTCGTCTGTATATATGTAAATATTTTATTTTGAGACTCGAGTTGCCTTTTTGGCCAGATTTTATTAGTTAAGTTGTCTTATGACCTTTCGTTGCATTGAGTTATTCTGTTGAGTCAGATTTCCGCTGAGTTAAGTAAGCCAGGCCAAGGGTTTTCTTGGGGGCCAGCAATGGTCTTCGAGAGCCGGCCACGTCCAGGGTGTAGGCTCGGGGCGTGACAAAAATCTAGCCATTGAAGTTGTGTATATGACTTATGTTAAAGGATAAGAACTCAAGTTGGCCACCGCAGTTGTTATTTCCAACTGATAAGTCCTTGAGCTTTCCAAATCTAAAGAAATCGGAAATTGGTCGTTCAAGATGGTTATTACCAAGGTCCAAAGCCTCTATGTTGGTGAGATTCCATAGAGGTTTAGGAATAAGCCCCGAGAGATTACAATCACTCATGTCCAAGTCATAAAGTGAAGGGATTAGACATGAGAATATGGATGCGACAAATCAAGATGCGTCAAACTAGAAAACTCACTAAATTTAGGTGAAATGAGCGATCTAGCGAATGTGTGGTTGATTTATAACTTTATATCTTAGGAGTAGGACAGTCAAGAATGTGTGGATCATTCAAGACACATTAGCATGGAGTACTCCTCGTGTTTGTACCGAGGTTAGAAACCCACATCCTTCTCAATAGAATAGATGGGGCAATTCGGGTGGTGATTAGCCCTCCCAAATGTTATTATTGTTGAGATGGATTGGGTCAAGATAGATTAAACAATGGGTACCCAAATTTGAAGTTTCACCATATCAATATAGAGTTTTTCTTTTTGAAAATTTGCTATACAAGCTTTTGACAACAAATCCATCAAAATTAAAACATGAAACAATGAATATATAAAAATCTTAGTTTTTTTACCATCAAAATTCTGAAATAAATTTAATAAAATTACCTCTTTTTGCAAAATTTTAGC
>NC_064282.1:103193015-103195092 GCF_019186545.1 Solanum stenotomum
GCCAACAGTCGCGCCTACTCAAAACCATCGCAACTTTCCAGTAGCGTTGCGCCGCAGTCCAAAAGTTCCCTACTGAATCGTTCCCACCACTTCGACAAGCCCATCTTCAAAACACTATGGCATTCCTCCATCTGACAATAAGAACTCGCTAAACTTTGCGCCTTCTACAAGAAATTCATTATCCTCCAGTTATATTGTAGTCCTGACATTCCATTCTTCCATCTCTTAAAAATAACTATACATTGTCACTCAAAGACACATTCAGTTACACAAACCGTCAGCAGGATCTATTTGTTCAATCCCCAGTTATGCTGTCATATTAAATAAAATCCGCAAGACTACAAACTTTACACAACAACATCACGCACGGCGAATTACAAATTGTAAGTTTTCCTTTATTATCATAACACATTCATATCAGATACATTATCCTTCACTCTGAACTGCATCCAGTAATGATACATGGATTACACTACTCGTAATAATGAAAACTATACAAAACCATGGTAGCAGAAAAATAGTGGCTTCATCTTAAGCATCTTACGTACAGACTATCCTGTTATATATAGATAATAGCATAAGTACACAATTTAAAAGCACTCCCCCAATTCTGCTTTCACCTAATGTATTTTTACAGTCAACAAATTTCAAACAGGAAGCCATTCTATCAAAGGCAGAGCAATTAAAGATGGAAGTGCAACAGAATAAGCAGCCCAAAACAAGGGGTTTGTTCCCGAAAATGTATCTTTAACATCAAAATCAATCTTACAAACCAACTAAATATACTGCAATTCTAACATCATATCATCACATCACATTTTCAATAGCGGTCAAGCGCAAAATACTTACGGATGTAGAAAGGGCCTTGCGACGAGTTCAAAAATTCGTGGCATCAACTAATCAAATACAAGATGAGCACGCTCATGAGCCACAGGTGAAGAAGCAGAAAAAATCAGTTAAACGTATAGCTATATCAGAGGTGAATGATGACGGAGGTATATAAACTCAGATACTATACACTAACAACAACGTAACATTTAGTGCTATCACCATAAATACAAATCATTCATTAATACTGTTTTGTTGGGCGGTATAGCAGTAATAAATTGCAACTTGACAACAACATCAAGTCATAAACTGGACGAAAAAATAGATTGCACCTACTGCAATGCTCTGAGGTTTCAATATGAACCCCCGACATTCTGTTGCGGAGGTGGCTATATCAGCTTAGCACCTAATGAAGTGGCCGATGACTTTTATGAATTATTTGTGTCTGACTCAGAAGATGCCAAGTTATTCAGGAAAAATATACGCGCGTATAATAGCATCTTTGCGTTTACATCATTTGGAGTTAAACTCGATAAGGAATTGGCATCTTCCAGGAAAGGAGTTTACAATTTCAAGGCCCAAGGACATATATATCATGATCTACCATCATTAATCCCAAACAATGACAAACCACGGTACTTTCAACTATACTTGTATGATACCGATCATGAATTAGCAATAGAATGTCAGTACTGGAAGATGCAAACTTATCAGAGGAGGTCATGATCAAAATAAGAAACATAATGGAGAGGAATCCATATGCAAAATTCTTCTCACAGCTTAAAGAACATACAAGCTTTCAAAATATGGAAATACGCATAGCTGCAAATGCATCATTAGACCAAAGGGTGTATAACAAACCATCAGTGGATCAGGTGGCAGCTATTTGGGTAGACGGTAACAATCCAAATATACTGTTTGAACGAGACATTGCAGTACATGAACACTCAGGTTATAAACATCGAGTCAAACATTATTATGGATGTTATGATCCGCTTTAATAACCTCTAATACTTCCTAAAGGAGAAGGAGGTTGGCATCAAGGAATACAAAAGTGTCGCAATCCAATCAAAAACAGTCAAAGAGCGGCGTCACCAAGTCACTAGATAGGTAGATCATCATTCACAAATGCCGCAGAGATGTTTGCCCATGAAGAACAAGGTAAGAACTTTCACATATAGCCAACAAAAATATATATCCAATTGCCTAGCATTTTACACCTTGTAAATAATAAAATTCAAATGCTATA
>NC_064282.1:103195263-103205686 GCF_019186545.1 Solanum stenotomum
CCTAAAAGTCAGCGTTGCATTATCCAGTTATGTCCGTGAATTTCCCACTACCATTATTAGTAATCCATAACTTGTACTTTTAAATACATGTAGGTGTACGACGCGAAACAAAAGGTTCGATTTCCTGCAGGGAGTACTACTGTTATAAACTACAAGTCCGAACAAGTGACAAGTCCATATTGTTACTGTGCGGGAGATTGTTGCAGCAGTTTGTTGTGGACATATACATCAAAATAGAAACAACAAGACTTGAATATTATAGATTAGAGCAATCAAATTATCGAAGGGAGATACTCGAAGGTATTGTTGATAGTGTCACGGCAGGCGAGAGTAGAGGGGACAAGGTAGGACAAAGGGTATTACTACCAGGATCGTTCATTGGAGGCCCCAGGGATATGCGACGACACTATATGGATGCTATGGCGTTGGTTCAAAAGTTTGGAAGACCAGACCTATTCATCACCATGACATGTAACCCAGAGTGGATTGAGATTCAACAAGCCCTGCTTCCAGGTCAACTACCTCAAGACATGCCATATTTGGTTACCAGAGTGTTTCGAGCAAAATTGCAAGACTTGAAAGACCAAATCTTCAAAAAACAAATATTTGGAACGATTGCAGCACATGTTTTTGTGGTAGAATTTCAGAAGAGAGGCCTACCACATATACACCTGCTTCTAATTTTTAAAGAAGGTAATAAGATACGATCAGCAGACGAGTATGATATATACATTTTTGCCGAAATCCCGGATAGTGACATACATCCAGAATAGAGTGCATTAGTTGTAAGACATATGATACATGGACCTTGCGGCGAAAAACGAAAGACAAGCCCGTGTATGAAGGATGGACAATGTAAATTTCACTACCCACGAACATTCAACAACAAAACAATACAAGGAAAGGATGGATATCCAATTTACAAAAGAAGAAATGATGGGAAAACAAGTGAGGTCCGGGGAATAAAGATGAATAACCAATGGGTTGTACCATATAATCCATATTTGTTGATGAGATATAATTGCCACATTAATGTTGAGGTCTGCTCAGGAGTTAAAGCAATAAAGTATCTTTAAAAATTTATATATAAAGGGCACGACAAATGTGCAGTACACATTGAATCAAACGATGGGGAAAAAGTCATTGACGAAATCAAAAGCTTCCAAGATGCACGTTGGGTGTCTCCACCAGAAGCAATGTGGCGAATCTATGAGTTTAACCTAACTGAAATGCAACCGGCAATTATAAACCTACAGTTACATCTACCAGGCAAACAAACAGGTACTTTACAAATTTTACTCATATATTATTGATAGCAACCATGACAACACAAAATAACCCGATTACTTTGTAATATACTTACAAAACGATATGTAGTGTGCTACTGGAAGAGGCAAAATCTACAAACTATTGTGGAATCAAATTTTGTACACAAAACTATGCTTACTGAGTATTTCAAGATATGCTCTATAGATGTTGAGGCTCGCAAATATCTCTACAGAGAATTTCCAGAGTATTATGTTTGGAACTGCCAATCCAAAATATGGACAAAAAGAAAATCCCGCACCGTCATTGGTCGCATAAATATTGGTAAGACAATTACACGTACTTTCTATGTCGAGTAAATACAAAAAAATAACATTATAAACATAGATGCTCAATATCGCAGCTAATCCACGAGAAGGAGAAAGGTACTACGAAAGGCTATTATTGAATCACGTTCAAGGGCCAACTTCATTTGAATACTTACTCACTGTTAATGGAAAACATTGTGAAACTTTTAAGCAGGCATCCAAAGAAAGAGGGTTATTAGAATCAGATAACAACATTTCAGAATGTTTACGCGAGGCTGTCACCTTCAAGATGCCATCCGCCCTTCGATGTTTGTTTGCAACAATCTTGGTTCATTGCAACCCAACAGATGTCAGATGTCTCTGGGACACATATTATGGGGATATGTCCGAAGACTTTCAAAGGAGCCATTCAAGCACAACAGACGCACCAATCCAATGTACCTTGAAAAGTATTAACTATTACTTGGAGAGTATGGGACAAAGTGTGGACAAATATGACATCCCTCAGATCAAACAACAACCACTTCAAACTGAACCACGTGAATGTAGAGAAATAATAGAAGAAATGTCTGTGAAAGTGCCAGCTAAAGATGTTGTCGCTCAATCAAAATTGAATCAAGAAAAAGCGCAAGCTTACAATACCATTCTTGAAAGGGTCAACTTAGAAACATCGGGGTTGTTCTTTGTGGATGGGCCTGGGGGAACCGGGAAAACATTCCTATATCGTGCGTTACTAGGAAAGGTTAGATCAGAAGGTATGATAGCATTAGCATGTGCAACCAGTGGTGTAGCAGCAATAATATTGCCTGGAGGACGTACGACACACTCAAGATTTGCCATACCACTACAAGCAGATGAGCCAACAATGACAAATATGTCAAAACAAGGTGGGGGAGCTAAACTAATTAGACAAGCAAAATTAATAATATGGGACGAAACACCCATGGCAAAGAGACACATAATTGAAACAGTCGACATAAGCTTTTGCGATATAATGTATAGCGACATTCCTTTTGGAGGGAAAGTCATGGTATTTGGAGGGGACTTCCGTTAAGTTTTGCCTGTTGTACCAAAATCTACACGGGTGGAGACGGTAAATGCAAGTTTGGTTAAGTCGTATTTATGGCCTTTAATGGAAAAGATTCAACTATCAACAAATATGCGAGCAAGAGCAGATACAAGTTTTAGTAACTTTTTGCTTCGAGTTGGAAATGGGGAAGAGACCACAATAAAGGATAATTTAATAGCACTTCCAGAACAAATGACTGTACAACAAACACAACATGGTAATTCAGAAGCAACCTTGATCAGGGAAATATTTCCAAACCTTCAACAAAATTACAGATCTACTGACTATATAGTAGAACGGGCAATCTTAGCAAGTAGAAATGAATTTGTAGATAATCTAAATGAAATCCTAATTGGGAAATTCCCAGGAGAAACAAAAATATATATCAGTTTTGACTCAGCGGAAGATGATACCAACAACTACTATCAAGAAGAATACCTCAACACCTTAACACCAAATGGACTACCACCCCATAGGTACATTATCAAATCCGTTTAAACTTTTTTAAATGTCTTATTATGTTACTTCATAGCGCAAAAGATAAATCAACAAATATGTTCCTAAAAATACATAACAATTAATGAATCTTTACAATTTACATATTAGGTTAGTGCTGAAAGAAAATGTTCCAATCATGCTGCTAAGAAATCTAGACCCCTCAAATGGATTATGCAATGGGACTCGCTTAATTTGTAGAGGATTTGACAAGAATATCATACATGCCGAAATAACAACAGGTCAATATTTGCACAAAACAAGTGTTTATTCCAAGGATACAACTATCATCACCGGAAAATGAAGGATATCCTTTCAAATTTATTCGTAAATAGTTTCCAATACGTCTATGTTTGCAATAACAATAAATAAAGCACAAGGTCAAACAATACCGAATGTTGGATTGTACCTACCACAACATGTCTTCTCACATGGTCAACTGTACGTAGCCCTATCAAGAGGAATATCTATGGTGACAACAAAGGTATTGGTCATGACTGAACAACCAGAATGGTACAAAGGGACATACACAAGAAATATTGTGTACAAGGAAGTTTTAGGCAAGATTTGATAGATGCTAAGAAATCGAAGCAATCGGAGATGGGAAAACTGACACATTAAATGAATCAAATGAAAGATTATTCAGATGTATTAAAAAGTGTAGTCGAAGGGACGACTATATGAACAACACCATAGAACGAACTAATATGACATTACAGTTCTATATATTCTATTATGTAGTTATACACTTACATTATAATACACTATTTAAAGGGGACATGTTGAACATGACAGAACAGAAGTAACAGACAAAACTGTCAATTCATGCAGAATTAATTCTAAACATGTGTCGTAGCAACAAATATAGGATATTACCATTGCCTACACATGCCTTACAACACAAAGCTAACTAAACTGACACCTCGCAAAGTATATGGTGTAATTAATAATAACATACATAGTCATATTACAAACAACTCAAATATACATTGACAATAAACTTCGCCATGTATAGGGAGTTGAAGAATTCACATACACCTCAAAGATACTTCAAACTTGTTCATTAACAAAATAATTCACAGAGAAACAGGACTTCAAACTATCATATGCGACACACAATTCATTTTTATTGTTGAATCAACCTCAAGACGACAAACCCACGTGAAACGCACGTGCGGTGAATCTAGTATTACTAGAACAATGAAACAAAAGAAATTTAATACACCTAAAAATCATATAAACTCGACCACCTTTTAGTAAGCTTCACTCATTATTCCCAAAATATTCTTATTTTTTCTTTGTCGTTCTTCTTTGTTGCCCTTTGTAATCATAATCCGGATCGTTCTTGAATTCGCAAGCCAGCTTATTTCTCACTCTCACGCTCCTCCTGACTGATGACTCACCTTCTTGAGCTTTGTTACATGCCTTGTATGCCCTTTTCTCCAATTTTTGGTTGGCCAACATTGGGTTACCTGCTGCAGGTATTCCACACACAATTTTGCGACAAAATAGGGGTTTCTTACCCATTTCTCTCATAATATTGGCTCTGAGTTCTAGCACGATAGAATACTTAAGAGTTTCATTTGGGTAATAAACAATGGTATTGTTGAAAATCAACAAGAGATCTCTAAATAAGCTGGTGATTTTCACGTTCGAATAAACATCTTGTTCTAACTTGTTTTGAATAATCTGTAAATCCATATGCTGCTTAATTTGTTTAAAATAATATAGATCTTCCTAAAAAAATATAAACATTAGCACTAATAAGGAATATATATAATCCATGTTTTATGATGATTATACTATAAATTTGACCTCACAGTGAGTTTAGAAACAAAAAATGACCTTTGGTATTAAACATGTCAGATACTCCCTTCTTTCCAATTGTAGCACTATTTTATTATCAATCTGTTAAAAATAAATGACATATGTCTATATTTAAAAATAATCAAGCTATGAAATTTCTATTTTATCATTAGTGAGAAGTTTTATAGTCACACAAATATTACAATGTATTTAAGACCACAAGTTTCAGAATTCTATGTTTTGGTGTTGAGCCAAATTAAATATGTCTTTAAAGATAAAAAGATGTAAACTTTAAAACTAATCATGTTTCAATTAATAAAATACTATTTCTTTTTCGTAATAGATAAAAGAGGAAAGAACATGGGAAATCGAGATTTAAAATATGAGGATAACAAACCACAATATATAGATTAGCAATGTATTTACCTGACTGGGAAGTTGAGATTCAAAAAGACAACAATGCTTGTGAGATCTCACCACATTAAGGAATTTTATGAAATCTTGATTAATATTCTCCATCTTTTCATTAGATTTATCATCACCTTTTTCCTCATTTAACTTTATTCTTTCTTTAGCTTCCTATTTGAAAATATTTGGAGATTTTTTCCTACATAAATTCCATGAACTTGCGTTTGACCTCATAGATGACGTTGTTAGGGAAGAAGGCCTTCTATAACTGTTCTTGAAATTATGCACAAGTGATGATGGTGCACATCCCTTCCCTATCTCAGTTTTCTTGTGCCTCCACCATAGCATGGCCATCTCCGAAAGCTACATCATGACAATATTGATCTTGTTTTCGTCGCTATTTACCCGACTACACTTGAAGTAATTCTCCAAGTGCCATAAGAAGTTCTCCACCTCTTAGGCATCACGGACGCCTTTGAATATATGTGTCTTGGAAGCCTCGGCCCTGGCTTCCCTATCTCGGTCGGATGACGTACATCCTTCAGCTTCAACGCCCTCCTTGAGTGCTTTCTTCTCGGATCTCATGGCCTCAATCATACTTAGCACATCAATGAGCTAACACTCCAATAAACTGATGGCCTTCTTCAACTCGAACTCGGCACGCTGGCGGCCCTCCAACTCCTTGCGGATGCTGTTGTTTCCTCAAGGGTGAAGTCCTCTAGAGTCTTGAACTTTCCATCAACCTCATTCAAACGCCGGCCTAATATCTCCACGGTCTACCTCGCCATTTCAACCCTTGCGACCCATTCCTCTCCGGTGGTGACATCAATGGCCTCGTCACCATGCTCATCGTCACTTGCTTCAATGGTCGAAGGTGGGTGACATGTTAGCGCCTCGCTTGGTGTAAGGTCGAGCAACATTTCCTTACTACTCTTGTGGTGCTTCTTTCATTTGCAGATCTTCCTTCCACCATCCAGATTGATGTTGGTGGTGCTAGCAACGTTCACATCTCCTTCGTTGGTCATTCCCTTTGTACAAACCTTTGCTCTGATACCACGCTGTCGGAGACTTAGAGTCTCACTAATTTTTATGCAGCACCTGACAACTTACTCACGAATCTTTCACGATCTTGTAAGCTCAAGTAAGACTTTTCAAACTAAGACCGCTAAGAGAATAAAAGAAAGACTTGAAAAGCTTTGGAAGAAGGCTTTGTATTACTTTGTCGTATGCTTTACACTTGGTTGGACCATTTTGCCAATGAGAGGCCCTCTATTTATATTATCTCCTAAGGGCCTAAGTGTAAAAATTATTTACTTTACAATTCCCTACAGTATTTACATTTTAGTACTATTCTAGAATTCTCTACAAGTTCTAGGGAGTTCTAAAGCCTTCTTGAAAATATCTAGGGAATTCTAGAGTGTTCTACTAACCTCTCCACAACTTTAGATTTTCTCCCTTATCCTGATGCCGAATCTGAAAAGTGAAGTGGCGGGACATGACATTATGGATCACTGCGGTCCAAGCCAATCACACGTTGCATTAGGTCTCTAGACAATAATAACTCCTGCAACACACAATGCTAACAAGTTTCCTCTTATGTCCTATATTTTTACATAAGCTATGGATCACTAAGGTCCAAGCCAAGTGACACTTTCCATTAAGTATCTGGACAATAATAACTCCTGAACACCCACTATAACACCCAATGCTAAGTAATCCAATATTAAAGTAAGCAAAATTTAAGTGAATATCGAATCTAGCATTATATTGATCATACTAGTATAAAAGGTTTACATCATAAGGCATTATGTGAAAGTTATGATAAAGACATTTGTCAAACAAAAATTGATATAAACAACAATTACGTGTCAATTCTAAGCTAGTTGGGGTCAATTCTCTTTGGTTTTTTGGATCAGGGCGAGAAGGAATGGAATTATAGGTGACATGTATAGGTTATACTTCCAATCCCCGCACTACAGTAACCTAATAATTGAATTATGAAGACATAAAGAACTTCAGAGATTAGAGGTGCTCCAAAATTTAGTTAATACCTACCTAGAATAGTAAGGTTCATGGAACATAATAAAGGGCAATTCAATATATTGTTAACAAGAGGAAAATTCCTTTTGCATCAGAAATATAATTTTTTTAGCATACAATCAAAACATTACCTGGTCGACAAGGAAGTGAGGTGAGAACCATGAGGTATCAAGTACAATTTTCAATGGTGGAAAAAATCTAGGTGCTTTCTTCTGTTTATGCCATGAAGGATAGACTTACATAGTACCACGATCAAGCAAGCAAGATATATGGTTTAGAAATAGTAAGGAAGAGGGAGAGATACTTGATGTAATTCTAGATGCAAGAACAATAAAATGAACCACAATCAAGCAAACAAAATATACTATTAAGAAACACAAAGAAAGACGGAGAGATTTAGAAGAAAAAAAGGACGATCTATCAACTAAAAGGAATTTTATTACTAGAGTAAAATATAAAGGTGAAAAGAAATTGAACTCATAAAAGTGAAGACTTACCCAAATAATCAAGAGGGTTCAATTGGACAGATGTGAGGGTTTCCCCAAATTCACAAAGTAGCCTAAACATCAAATGTTCATTCAAAAACCAACCCCTAAAACAAACCCTAGTTTCTGCTATTTATAATAGTAGATAAATTAACCTAAGCTAGTTAATACCCTTGAGCTAAAACGAAGGAAAGTCTAGCCTATTAATTATTTAATATGTAGTCACCTCTTGCTTAAATTTGCATTTTAGTATATTTTAAATCTTCCATGCTTCTTTCATTAATCTTCTAAGGTATCCAAATTACTTCGAATCGACTTGATGGTCTTCATATCCATGATGACTAATCCATATCACATCATGATATGTATAGAACACCACTACATGAATATAATCTTAAATAATTTAAGTTTTAATCTCAAATCACTAAATATATATTAGTAATGTGTAATGACTACATGTGTGATTCGGAATAAAGTAATTAACATCTTCTAGGTAAGAAATTGAAGAGTTTCCTTTGATTCTCCCCATAAATGACTTCTCCCTTTTAGCCAATTTTTAAACTCAAGAAAATTTCAAAATTCTAGAATAGTTTTTTCCAACAAAAATTCTTTCACATGGATAAACAACAAAAAGTTAGAACAGTGATGAATAAAAGAAGGGAAAAGATAGGAGTTACATTACCTTGGTTGAGTGACACATCTTGTATGAGAAGAAGAGAGATGAGAATGTTGGAATAGGGATCTGGTACAACCCTTAAGAGAAGAAGGAGTAGAGTAACATTCAGCCGTGAGCAAGGAGGCAACATAGTAAGAAGAAATGAAAGTGATCTCAAGAGGAAGTTGAAGTTAGCTTTTATAGATAGGGTTAATGAAAGTGGGCTTTACCCTAATCAGATTAGAAATAGGTTGTTTTGATTGTTTTATTT
Organism: Solanum stenotomum; assembly: GCF_019186545.1. Classification (NCBI taxonomy): domain Eukaryota; kingdom Viridiplantae; phylum Streptophyta; class Magnoliopsida; order Solanales; family Solanaceae; genus Solanum; species Solanum stenotomum. Next base: position 103,204,067 of record NC_064282.1, read on the forward strand.
TGGGCTTGGGCCAAAACTTTATTTTCATTCTTTGATAATTAATAAAATGGCCTTTACGACCAAAAACAATTCTTAAAAAAAAGGTTTTCGGGGTAATTTAGGAAGTATCGGAATATCAAATATGGTAAAGAAATGTCAATCATGTAATATTTTCAAAATAGCTAAAATATGAAATTGCCAAGATTTTCGTGAGTTCCTCATATAGAAAATACCTTCATCCCCCTTCACAACTACTTACATTCGGATTGTGTAGGAATATAAGAAATCAAAATTCCATCTATTGTAGATAATGGTACTATGAGAGATTTATTGATCACCAAAGATGAAGTAATCCTGAAGAGTTTGCTAGCTCCTCCAAAAATTTGAGAACAATATGAATCGAATTTGTTGATTCTCTTAATGAACTCCCTGCACAATGACCAAGGATGATTTACTCTTTAGATATCAAACTCTAATACACCATAATCAAGAAAATCTAAAGTAATTATGTCCCCCTAACCATTAGACTTATACAGTAGAGGAATATGGTAAACATTGAAACCGTGCTCATGTTGAAGTACTTATGTCACAAACTTAAAGGTAGAAAATGCTACCTTTGGTTTGAATCGCCTTGCATGAAGAATGTGCAAACAAGTAAAATTAGTAGATGAGGATAATAGATCGATGTCGGGTCTCCAACTTATCAACTATACCTTCAACCTTTTTTTGTAGCTATGAAAAGGAATTACGCGCATCAAATTAGGAGGGCACAATATTATCATCTCGAGAAAAACGGTCCACATTATCTTTCATCATTACCTAAAGGGAATATGAAGAATTCTTACCTTAACTACACTTCCATCTTCAATATTGGCGTATCTTACTTTCTATAAGCAAGACTATTTAAGTAAGAAAATTGTATTGCAAGTGAAGGGAAGTGAGTCTTTAATAGAGATGATCTAAATTTCAAAGAATTTACTATTTTGTATGGTCATAGTGATTTCACAATATCATTATAACAATAAATATTGAAAAGTGCAAAGAAATATAGGTGAGATGCTTCCTCATAAATATACGAACAACATATTGGGATAACTAGAAAAATAAAAACATTTCAATTAATTTAGGACAAAGAATGGGGGCAAAAAGGAAGAATTCCTAGATTAGCACAATGGAATATAGGAATGGTAATTAAGAGTTCTTTAAGTTACAACCTTACTAGAAAGGTCAAGAAAGAGAAATGTTAACTAACCTTAAAAATACATTTAAGAAAATATTAATGGATAAACTAGCATTCCAAGTTGCTATCTCCTTCACGACTTTCTTTCTCATAGCTACCACTTCTACAAGTTCATCACTCGTTATCCCTTAATTGGTTAATTCATCACAAAGTTGCTTAGCTAAACTGCCAAACTTCACCGTGTTTAACCCTTTCGAAAAGAGAGATTTCAACCTGTAGAACCAAGCTATTCATGATTAGTAAAGAAAAAACATACCATTGAAATGGCCTGGAAAAGTTCTACACACACATTAATATATCATTGAGTTTTCAAGAGCATAGTTTTAGTTTAATAGCAAGAGAAGGATGAAATTACAAAGTATAAATGGACAGAGCTCAACAATACTAGTAGGGAGTGTATC
>NC_064282.1:103207803-103210921 GCF_019186545.1 Solanum stenotomum
AATCTATTAAAAAAATATGACATATGTCTATATTTGAAAATAATCAAGCTATACATTTTTTATTTTATCATTAGTGAGAAGTTTTATAGTCACACAATTATTACAACGTATCTAAGGCCACAAGTTTTAGAATTCTTTGTTCCATGTAGAGTCAAAGTAAACATATCTTTAAAGATAAAAAGATATGAGGTTCAAACTTCATCATGTTTCAATTAAGAAAATACTTTTTTTTTTTATAATAGATTAAAGAGGAAAGAACGTCACATGAAATAGAAGAAAGAAAGCATTCTTTTTAATTGTCTAAGTTTTAGTTTATAATTAAAGTGCAAATATAAGTTTAAGAAACCACAACATATATATAAATTAGCAATGTATTTACCTTTCTGAGAAGTTGAGATTCTAAAAGATAATAATGCTTGTGAGATCTCACCACATCAAGAATTTTTATGAAATCTTGATTAATATTCTCCATTTTGTCATTAGGATTTATCTATCTCTTTTTTTCTTTCTTCAGCTTCTTATTTGAAAAAATTCAGAATTTTTTTCCTACATAAACATAGCATAATTAAAGATAACAATAATCATATTACCTTTTTGCTGTCAATTTATAAAAAACAATGTGGATATATAATTTCACTCTCATATTGCTATTAGTGAAAATTATAAACACTTGATGGAAATGAAGGATAAAATTTGCATTCGAAGAGAGATTGTAAATAATCTTATAGACTCTTGGAGAAATAAAGATCGTAACATACAAAGAATTGCTAGTTGGAGAAACTTAGTAGCTATGTTGGTTGTCTAGCTGAATTTTCAATTTATTGGTGAGGGTTTGACCCTACCTTGTAATCCCCTCCTCCATTTTCTCTTTCTCTAACTCCAATTTTATTTTATTTTTAAATAAAGAAGAATTTCTAGTTTGGAAAGTCACCAAAAATAATATAAAGTTTTTTCTCTTGGGAGAATTAAGCAATTTGACTTATCAAAATTTATTTTTTCCTTTTTGGGTTTTTTTAAGTGTACCAAAAAAATAGATTTACAACATAAATTTGGACAATAAACGTAGCAAAAATTAATGAATAATTATTTGGGGCCAATTATCAAAGCTAACAATCAATTAGTGATTTTATAAGAAAAACAAGAATTAGCTAGGAAATTTTTTATTAAAAAATGTATAGTTAATGGTATTGTTTAACATTTTTTCCCTAAATATTTTAACTATGGAGTTTTGATATTTAGTGATAGTGGTTTTTTTTTTTCTGGTAATAGTAAAATGGAATCAAGAACATTTTATTTGAAAAAAATAAATTAAAAAAATTAGTGCATATTGTACCAATTAGTGATACTCTATTTGTGCTCCAACACCTAAACTTTAGAAAAGAAAATATATCTTTGGATATATTTTGTATTTCCTAAGAAATTTTGTTTTTATAAAAACCATCATATAAATGTGGATCAAACAAAACATTAGTGAAAACTCATAATTCTTCAAGCATCATAAGAAAAGAATAATTAAAAAGGGAAAAAATAGGGATTTATGAAAAAGATGGAGTATCCCTTAGTTTGACTTGCTCTGACCAATAATCTCAATAAGTCTTTGTAAGTTTATTTGTCATCAACATATGAATGCACTCACATCATCTTCTTCTTCTTCTTCTTCAGTAATGTCTGATATAGATAGTTAGAACGCCTTTTTAAACTTTCATACTCGACCTGACATTCTACATACGAAAATTAAAGAATACATCGATGTTGATCAGGAATGAAGTTTGAGAATTTGACAGCCATCATTTTCCAATTTTCTAATCCATGGTGTCGCACTGAACCTGCCAACACCATATCTTCTTTAACTTTCTCCATTTTTAGAGAAAAGTTTTGTGTGTTTTTTTTTAGAGGAACTAACACTTGGTGAATTATGATCCAATTATTTTCTTCTTAAAATAGGCATACCTCGCGTTAATGGGTGGCTATTAGGTTTGGTAAAAAGTTTATTTTAGTCAAATATAGGTTGATGAATCAAGACTAGCTAATGCGAATGTGACAAAAAGAAATAAGTGCTTTTTTTCATTGTTATCTTCTCATAAAAATCGTGATATATAAATTGTATTTACTTTTCTTAAAATAACATTTTTTTTTACGATATTAGTATTTTAAATTGTTCATTTTTTTTCAAGTTGAATTTGAAAATTTTACTCACTTTTTTTTAAAAGGACTTTTCAATTTTATAAAATTGGAAATAAAGCAACGGTTTACAAAACACTATTGATGTCAGCTTCCCGCTCTAAGTCTGCAGAAATCTCTATTGATTTACCTGACTCACCACACTCATAGTAGGACTAGGAACAAACATATACTGACAAGTATCCGAATATATTGAATGGTCATCATAACCTGAAAACCTCTAACAGCAATCCTGATAAGTTTTGACCCGAGTTGTAGAAGCCTTGTCCAGAATAATCTCCCTCAAACGCTTGAATAGCTGCATGAACATGTACACTGAATTGAGAATGAAAATCCCTCCTTAAAGATCCCATACCTCGAGATGAGGTACCACTAAAATAACAAGAAGTGCAAGACCTCTTGTCTGTCAAATCCCTAAATTCCTTGCGGCAAATAAGCTCAACCTCCATGGCCACCTCGATTACTCTTTGAAAAGAAGCTCTAGACGAGGTTGTATAATAAGTTACTACATGGATATGACTAGTCAAAATTCTCATGCATTGACAAATTCTTGGTCTTATCCGGCAAAATCACCAAAGCATAGTGAAACAAGGTATGAAATTTTGTCCCAAAATCAATCTGAAATACCATCTTAAGTCAAGTTCTCAAACTAACTCCACTTCTCCTCTTGCAAGTTACAGGGAATGAACCTGTTAGTCTAGTATCGACATTAGACTGCCATCACTTCTTAGATAGACCACACATGTGAAAAAAAGTGTAATCCACTCTGTGGGACTCTACCAACACAACATTTTGTAACGTCTCATGACAACTCACAAGAAAGTCATAACTGTTTTCTCCTTGTCCAATGTGAAACTGAAGTAGATCTATTTTCTAGAACATCTCAAACCTCTTATGCTCCTCATTAGGCAACATATCTGGGCATAACTCATACACC
>NC_064282.1:103214996-103220868 GCF_019186545.1 Solanum stenotomum
ACACACACATGAATGAATGAATAAGGTTTATGATAATCTAGTGAAAGTGAGTCTCTTGAAAGGTTTCCTCAATTGTACTCTAAACTAGACTATGTTATGAATATGGTATGACTATATGAAAGGTCATTCTCACATAATGTAGGTTCTATGATGAAAGGTCATTCTCATCTTAGAAACCTTTGAGCTATATGATATGAGGGATTAAGTCCCTAAAGCCTACTTTATGAACTAATGTTAAAAAAAGGCTTAAAGATGTTTAAAAAGGGAGTTGGAGCTTAGCACCGAGTGAATATGAAAATGAGAGTGGGGGCTTCACGTTTAGCAAGTCCGGCTTCCCACAAGAGAACCTTCACGTTTAGCAAGTTCAGGTTCCGAATATAGATGTTGTCTCATGAGATGGAAACCTCCACGCTTAGTAAGTCAAGGTTTTCTAGTAACAATCTCCTTGTTCCATAACTACGCGCCCCCGTAGGTCTTAGCTTAGTGGATCCACTAGATAGCTATTATGTATGTAGGTCCTACTTTGGCAAGTAGTACCCTCTCTTTTCGGTGTGGGAGTAGAATACCGAATTCCATGTAGCTCACATGGTCTATGTCGGTTATGGCAATGTCTCCTGAAAGTTAAGAAATGAACTAAGATAAGAATATGAACTCTAGTCATGATTTCTTGAAGAGTTACTTAGTGTAGGTAGGACTATGGACCCTATTTATGCATTGCGCAAGTGGACTCTAAGGGAGGTTATGATTAGGCTCTTTATATAATGAAGACTATGGTCTATGTATGTTAATATGAAAGCATGTTAAGGTTGACTTTACTTATGTCAAGACATGAAGTATGTTTATGCATGAGAATTACACTTATGACTTCTTAATAGTTTTGCTTAGTATATGTGGGGGTATGGAACTCCATGGGTACATTTCACAAGTGAGCTTGTGAAGGGGTTGTGAGAGTGGTTTATCTATGATATGAACTAAATGGGTTATGACTAATGATGTAGTAAATGAATGAGTCCTTATATGATGTTATGAAGTATGTTGGTCTTATGTCTAATGTTAAATGAAGATGTTATGACTTGTTGAATATGATATGTCCAGTTTATGGTGGCTTCCTAGGAACACTTGATGGGAGTAGTATTATGGGATGCTACTTGCACATTGCACTAGTGTGACTTGGGGGTTGTCTTAGGTGATGGTTCTTATGTGAAGATTATGTCTTATGGTGTGCTTATGACTCTATGAATATATGTGGTTGGATTGATGAAGGCTATATGTAAGTTCACCCTTGGTAACCTTAAGGTGATACATTGCACCAAGTATTCCCTAAGGTTTGCTTGAGGAAAGGAGTTAAGATAAAGAGGAAGGTAATGTATTGTATGCATTGAATGTTCCTAAAATGTTATAAGTGGCTCTAGGTGCTATTATGAATGGTTTTCGTGTGTATGATGATGTATGGGGTTTATATTGTGCCTATGTACTAAGATCCAATCTAGTACCTAATTCATCCTGCAAGGTCCTCCAAAAGTTAGAAGTAAATTGTGTACCTCTATCTTATATAATGGAGATCGAAACTCCATGCAATCCAAAAATCTCATGGATATAGAGTTTGGCTAACTTCTCTGCATTATAAGTCACCTTGACTGGAATGAAGTGAGTAGACTTAGTTAATCTGTCAACAATTACCCATATAGAATCAAACTTACCCAATGTCTTTGGTAGACCAACCACGAAATCCATTCAATTCTTTCCCACTTCCATTCAGGAATGGACATTCATTGAAGTGTCCCTCTAGGCCTCCGATGCCCGTACTTTACCTGCTGACAATTTGGGCGTTGGGCAACAAAATCAACAATGCCACGCTTCATTCAACTCCACCAATAATGTTTTCTCGGATCACGATACATCTTGGTTGCACCAGGATGTATAGAATACCTCGAACTATGAGCCTCTGCAAGGATAGTATGAGTCAAATCATCAACACGGGGCACACATACCCGCCCCTTAATTCTCAAGACGCCTTCCTCATCAATCACAACCTCTTTACCCTCTCCTCATAATACCATGTCTTGAATTCGGCTCAGCTTCTCATCATCAAACTGCTTTCCTTTAAGCTTGTCAAGAAAAGATCTTGCCTCCACACAAGCCAAGAATCCTCCTTTCTCAATTACTTTCAGTCTCATAGTCATTAGCCAGAGTTTAAACTTCTCTAGCCAATAGGCGTCTAGAAACTTGTAAGTAGGCTAAATTCCCATGCTCCCTGCTTTTCTACTCAGGGCATCAGCCATAATATTAGCTTTTCCTGGGTGATATAGAATAGTAATGTCATATTCTTTCAGTAACTCCATCCACCTCCTTTGCCTCAAATTCAAGTCCTTCTGAGTGAACACATATTGTAAACTATGATGATCTGTATACACTTCACACTTGACCCCATGTAGATAATGCCTCCATTGCTTCAATGCAAATACAACTGCAGACAACTCCAAATCATGGGTCAGATAGTTTCGTTCGTGCACTTTCAATTGCCTTGAAGCATAGGCAAATACATTACTCTCCTGCATTAGCACTGCACCTAAACCAAAATAAGATGCATCACAATAAACAATGAAATTCTTACCTTCCACAGGCAAGGCAAGAATCCGTGCAGTAGTTAACAAGGTCTTGAGTTTCAGGAAACTCTCTTCACACTCATTCGACCATACAAAGGGAACATTCTGCTTGGTCAGTTGGGAAGCAATGGAAGAAAATCCCTTAACGAGCCGACAGTAGTAACTAGCTAAACCAACAAAACTCCTTACCTCTGAAACATTAGTAGGCCTACCCAACTCTTCACTGCTTCAATTTTACTGGGATCCACCATCACTCCATCCTTAGAAACCACGTGCCCCAAGAAGGACACTGAATTGATCCAAAGCTCACACTTGGAGAATTTAGTATAAAGCCTTTTCTCCCTTAACAACCCCAATACAATTCTGAAATGCTCTTTATGTTCTTTCCTGCTCTTGGAGTAGATCAATATTATCATCAATAAATACAATAACGAAGAGATACAAATATGGCGTAAAAATTCCATTCATCAGGCTTATGAAAGCAGCAGGGGCATTCATAAGCCCAAAAGACATTACTAAGAACTCATAATGTCCATACCTTGTTCGAAAAGCAGTCTTTGGCACATCCATTGCTCGTATTTTTAGTTGATGATAACCGTACCTTAAATCAATTTTTGAGAACACACAAGCACCCTGTAATTGATCAAACATTTCATTAATGCGAGGAATGGGGTACTTGTTCTTAATAGTCACCTTATTCAACTGCCTGTAGTCTATGCACATCCGAAAACTACCATCCTTCTTCACAAATAAAATTGGAGCACCCCAAGAAGAGGCCCTCGGTCTAATAAAACCTTTACCTAACAACTCTTGAAGTTGAGCATTGAACTCTCTCAAGTCAGCTGGGGACATTCTATAAGGGGAATGGAAATGGGGCGAGTCCCCGGCTCCATGTCAATACAAAAATCAATATCCCTATCAATTGGCATACCAGATAAGTCTGCAGGAAAAACATCCACAAACTCACGAACTATCAAAACAATTTTGATCGAAGGCACTTTGGAAATATCACCCCTGAGATGTTCCAAGAAAGTTGGACAACCCTTACTCACCAACCTCTTAGCACGAAGAAAAGAGATAATACGAACTGGGGCGGGAATATAGTCACCCTTCCATACCAGCGGATCTATCCCAGGCTTGGCGAAAGTCACAGTCTTAGCATTACAATCTAAGATAGTAAGATTTGGAGAAAGCCAAGTCATACCTAAAATTACATAGAAATCAACCATCTCCAAAATAATCAAATCTACATAAGTTTTGCTCCCCACAAAAGTCACAAGGCAAGACCTACACACCTTCTCAACTAACACAAACTCACTAACATGAGTAGAGACAGGAATAGGCATGTCAAGCATTCCATTAGCTAATAAGGAAGATATATAAGAAAATGTGGATCCAGGATCAAACAATATAGAAGCCATGCGATAACAGACCAGAAGAGTACCTGTGATAACAACAACAGATGCCTCTACCTCTGGCCTCTCGGGGAAAGCATAACAATGGGATTTATCACATGTCTATCCATTGCCTCTATCAGGCTGCACTACAGTAGTTCCAACTTGCCCGCCACCCCGGCTGAACTGGTGACCATCATTACCTTGGCCACCATGTCCTCCTGAATGGCGACCTCTACCATGAGCACCCCTACCTCTAACTGCTGGAGATCTGTAACTCTGATCATAACGAGCCTGACTCTGCCTCAGACAATATTTCCTGATATGCCCAGCCTCACCACATCCATAGCAAGTCCTGGAGTCGAGAGTTTATCTCTGTGAAGATGAAGAAGGCTGAAGATAACCCCCAAACTCAAAAAAAGGGTCGCTGGTCGGTGACGGACCCTCAGGTGAAACTGCAATGAAGACTGAAGAGGACGGGGTGGATAACCCCCAGAACTCTGCCCTCTGGAGTAAGAACCACTAACCTTACCTCCTTTACGGAACTTCTTAAATGTTGACACCTTGGTGAAGTCATCTGGCTTCACCCCGTTTACCTCTATCACAAAATCAACCACTTCTTGAAAAGATTTTGCAGAAGCAGCTACTTGTAATGCTGGAATCTACAAATCTTACCTCAGTCCCTTCACAAAGAGGCGAATCGGCTCTTGCGGACTAAAGCAAAGCTGAGTGGCATAGCTGGATAATGCACGAAATTTGGCCTCATAGGTTGCAACTGACATCTTTCTTGCTCTATGTTCAGGAACTTATCTCTCCTCCTGTCCCTCAAAGTCCGAGTGTATACTTCTCCATTAAGAAGATAGAAAATGTTGCCTAAGTCATAGGTGGTGCCTTTGCTGGTCGACATTCAACATGAGACCTCCACAACATTTTGGCATCCCCCTGAAACTGGTAGGTAACAAACACAACACCGAATCTCTCCACTATGTCCATCTTATGAAGCAGCTTGTGATAACCCACATGGAAATCATAAGCATCTTCAGATTCAGTACCCTTGAAGACGGGAGGTTTCAACTTTAAGAACTTAATAAAGAGATCATGATGGTCACTAGTTATTATAGGCCCTGTAGTCAATCGAGGAAACATGCATGTTTCCAAGGACGCATCCATGCGAGGAGCCACAACAGCTGCATGTTGTACTTTTTGTACTTGAGTTGCTAGTGCAGAAAACGCTGGGGTGCCTGGCCCTGATCAGATAACCCGCTAAGATAAATGAGAACGTGGTTGATTATCTCTGGAGTAGGCTAGGGTGGTGCTTCCTTCTCATGAATCTGCTCATCCTCCCCCTTATCACCCTCTCTCGCTACCTCGTCAGCCGATGGTGGGGTCACTGCTCCATCTCTAGTTGGACCAGTTGCTTATTCTCTGCCTCTAGTGGGCCTTCTCCCGCAACCTCTACCACGGCCTCTCGCCATTGCTCCCCCTCGGGGTGCAGTCCCAATAGTTGGCTCAGGCGCACCCTGTCTTGCTGGTGTTGGCATTGCCATAGTTGTTGCTCTTGTTCTGACCAAACAAAACATGTCACTTTGTATGGTATCTTGGTTTCCATAAATGCTTCCAAGGCCACTACAGATTAAGGTGGTTGTTCTGATTCCTCATATAATTTGTTGTCTTGACTAAAAAGATCCCTATACTGTCTCTCAGCCACCGTAATCTATCTTGTTCTAGTGAGACTCCTTTTGAAGAAATTGAGAATGTTGAGGAATTCTATGAATCTATCCATATCCTAAGTCATTTAGAGGCCTTCTGTCACTGAGATCCCAGCCTTGGTTACTCCAAACTTCAGTGATTTTAGCTTTTTGTTGTTGATGT
>NC_064282.1:103223565-103228527 GCF_019186545.1 Solanum stenotomum
TGAACAAAAGAACATTCGGTTTTATCTAAATTGAGCCAGATCTAGTGATCCACAAAAAAGATTATTCTTGACACTATGTTCAGTTCAAGGGTGCTTGGGACTTGGTGATTACTCCTCAGACGCTTTCCTTCATTTTATTTGTTACAAATGAGCAGAAATAAAACACATCAATTATGATTGTTGTCACGTCCCAAAATACCTCCTAGATGCAACTGAGATCTTCCAAGTGTTCTAAAAGTGCTGAAACTCAACCAAGCCCCTTGGGTACAAACTAAAACCATTCCAACAAGTCTCAAAATTCATTGTCAACTTATTTGACGTCTCAAAACACATAATGAGATACATATACTAAAATGAAGGTGTCTGGTAGTTACAATTATCTTGTCCAACATCAGCAAGGTTAATTTTTGGTTTGGTGGATTTGTATGGATCTCCACTTCTTTTGGTGGAAGTGAAGATCGATGCACAAGCCATAGAAAACAATGAAATTTTCAAGTATCTTGGGTCCGTAATCTAAGTAGATAGGGAGATTGATGAGGATGTCGTGCATCGTGTTGGAACAGGGTGGGTGAAATGAAGGCTCGTATCTAGAGTGTTGGTTAGTCAAGAACACGAACATTTAAATAATAAATGTAACAGAGATGAAGATGCTCAGATGGATGTATGGGCTTCTTACAAGAGATATGATTAGAAACATGGGGTTATACAGGGTAAGGTGGCAGTAGCGACTGTGGCGGACAAGATAGGGAAACGAGGTTGAGATGGTTTGAGCATGTGAGGAGGAGGGGTGTATTGGCATGATGGGCAGATCATAGAGTATCTTGTAGGATCTACATTAAATATTCCCAATACGGAATATGTAAGATTTATTCTTGATCCGTTGTTACTTTTGATTTTGTTGGAAGCTTTTGTATTCTTAGTTATTCGCCAATAGTTAGTCCTAAGTATGTAGAGACTAAATACTTAAGGTTCTTGGTCTTGGTTATTTTAGCTATTTTTTTTTTCTTATCATTGTGTTTTTGGTTTTCGCTATTCAAAAACATGACTTCACATCGGTACAGTGTTATCAAAAGCAAAGAGCGCAAAACAACTCTAAGGTTCGTGGGGATTTAAGCGCAAAGTGCAAATAAAACGTGGGCTCTAATGAAAAAAGGCGCAAAGGGAGAAAAAAATACAAATTATATGTTTAGTCCAAGACACATAATTTATAAGTATGAATGAAAAATGTAAGAACAAAGAAATTTGAAAAATAATTACGATAAAGTGAACTATCAATGACTTAGTATTGTCTCTTGAGAAGAGGTTCATTGGCAAGGAAAAGTATGTCTTAGAACCTTGATGACGACACTGAAGCGAACATTAAGTGAGGCAAAACGTTCAACATGTTTTGAGCCTTGCTATAGGGCTTGAGTGCACTTTCAATAACACTGCATCAGTTTGAGTCCATCAATGTTCGTTCCACTAGAAAAATGTGGAACAAATTATTCTGTGTAGAAATTTTTGTTTCAACTATTTGTCACTGGAAAAAGAATTATCGGGCCATATAGATGGAAGTGATCCGGATCCTACAAAGTTAGGTCAGTGGAAAGTCAAAGATGCTCAAGTGATGACATGGAATTTAGGGTCAATTCCCCTCTTATTGTCCTTAATCTTAGGATATATAAGACTGCAAAGGCCATATAAGATTATTTATATAAGGTTTACAACCATGACAATAGCATAAGACACTTTTAGTTAAAGCATGACATTGCTATTTACTCTTAACAAAGTCTTTCTATTCAGGATTATTTTTCTGGAGTTCAAAACTTAGGGCTAAATTTACTAATATTGTTTATGTTGAAATACGTGTTGAATCTCTTTCTATAATACAAGCAAAGCAAGCGAGACCAACTTTTTTTTTGATGAAATTGCGATTTGATTTTGAGTGTTTGCTCTAACTTGATAAATCGTGATCTGTCTCCCTCCTTGGATATCTGTTTTAGGGAATTACTTCGTGTAGAGCAACGTCTTCTCACACAAAACGTTTTCAAGCAAGAAAATGTTCAGATTGTTGCATTTGCTGCTCAAGGAAGAAGATATGGTAAGGATTTGAGCGTATTCAATGCTATAGTTGCAAGCAATATGTGCTAGTAAAGAAATGTGAGAGGTTGACTATAACAAGAGTCAGGAAAAATAGAGGTATAGGCCAAAGAAGAACTAGGGAGAGGTGATTGGATTGGACATGTGACAACTTCAGCTTACTGAGGACATGACGCTAGATAAGAAGATGTTGAGAGAGAGGATCAGACTAGAAGGTTAGTAGGTAGCTGAGTGTTGTCACATTGTGTGGGAGAGGCATGGAGCTAGCCCTTCTCCGCTTCTCCATATTATAGTATTATTTAGTAATCGTGTAGTTTCTTATCTTCATTTGCCTTGTATCTTGTTATTAGATAGAGGGAGATGATTAGACATGACATATGCCAGCTTTAGCTTACCGTAGACATGACCCTAGATAAGAAAATGTGGAGGGCGAGGATTAGGCTAGAAGGTTGGTATGGTAGGTAGCCGAGTGTTGTCATACTTTGGGTGGGAAAGATATGGGGCAAACCTCCTCTCCGCTTATCCTTATTAGTAGCATTATTTAGTAATCGCACTGTTTCTTTTCTTCAATGTGTAGTACTATCTGTTGCTTTATTTGCCTTGTATCTTGTTATTTTGCTGTCATATTTTTGTGCTACCATGCAATTAGATTATTCTCTTTTCTTTCGAGCCGAGGGTTTATTGGAAACAACCTCTCTACCCCACAAAAGGTAGGGGTGAGGTCTGCCTATATCCTACCTTATCCAGACCCCAATTGTGGAATCACACTGGGTATGATATTGTTATCTTCTTTTCCCTACTACATTACAAGGAAACAACCTTCACCCCTGCTGATGCGTTCCTCGTTTCACCTCATTCAAACATTGTGTTTAGAGGAAAACAGGATTTCTGTCATTATATGCCAGCTATGCACCTTGATGTGTAGAATTAATACAGTCTGGAACTTAACAATTGCATGGATTTTATCAGTCATGCTCACTTATCCTTGGATCGATGTAGGCTGGAAGTTATCGAGGGACTGGTAAGATAGATCAAATTGGTAGTGGATGTTAGTTGCTATGTTTTAGGACTGCAGCCTTTTATTTATTTACTGCAGTAAATTAGCTTTAGTTTTCCTAAAATAACTTCTTTACCTAGTCTCTAGGAGTTTGTTTATCTTCAGCAGATGTGTTGCTGATTTTTAGGACCATGAAGTTAGTTCTTTATTATAAGTGTAAGTCTTAGGCAGTGAAAAAAATGACTGAATTATCAAATAAAGTTATCTCTTCTTTCTTGTTCTTCATTGCTTTTAGTTCTAATCTTTCATTATTCTTAAGTTCTCCTTTGTTCTTTTTCTGGGTTTCCACATTAATTTAACTACAATTGGTATCAAAGCTTCTTATTCTTGAGGGACTTGTGTGTTCATTAATCTGTTTTAGTGAATTCCATGGACGGAGAAGCAAGTTTTTCTTCAATGGCACCACCAGCTTTTAATGGAGAAAGTTATCAGATCTGGGCAATCAGAATGCAGACATATCTAGAAGCTTTGGATCTCTGGGAAGCTGTAGAAGATGATTACGAGATTGTTCCCTTACCAAACAATCCCACAATCGCGCAGATTAAAAATCACAAGGAAAGGAAAACCATGAAATCAAAGGCAAAGGCATGCTTGTATACAGCAGTTTCATCCACCATCTTTACTCGTATTATGTCCCTGAAGTCAGCAAAAGAGGTATGGGATTATCTCAAGACTGAGTATGAAGGAGATGAAAGAATTCGAGGGATGCAAGTGCTAAATTTAGTACGTGAGTTTGAGCTGCAAAGGATGAAGGAAAGTGAAACCATAAAGGAGTATTCTGACCGACTTCTTAATATAGCAAATCGAGTCAGATTGTTGGGTTCCACTTTTAACGATTCAAGGATTGTTGAGAAAATCCTTGTAACAGTACCTGAAAAATTTGAGGCTACTGTTACAACCTTAGAAAATACTAAGGACTTGTCCAAAATTACACTAGCGGAGCTCTTAAGTGCTTTTCAAGCACAAGAGCAACGACGTGTAATGAGACAGGAAGGAATTGTTGAAGGAGCCCTATTAGTTAAACATCAAGATGATGGAAGAAACAAGAAGAAGCAGAACAAGAAGATGCAAGGACAAAATAGTGAGAATTTTGCTAAAAGCAAGAAGGCTAGCTATCCTCCTTGTCGGCATTGTGAAAAAAAAGGTCACCCTCCTTTCAAATGTTGGAGGAGACCTGATGCAAAATGCAGCAAGTGCAATCAACAGGGTCATGAAGCTGTAATCTGTAAAGCCAAAATTCAGCAGCCCGAAGTTGAAGCTCAAGTTGCTGATCGAGAAGAAGATCACCTTTTTGTTGCAACTTGTTTCACAAGCCTAGATTCAAGTGAAAGTTGGTTAATTGATAGTGGTTGCTCTAACCACATGACATCTGATAAGATGTTGTTCAAAGAATTGTGGAACACTGAGACAAAGAAAGTTAGAATTGGAAATGGTGAGTGTCTTGCTGTGAAAGGCAAGGGCGCCATAGCCATTACCAGTGGCTCTAGAACTAAGCTTATCGCAAATGTTTTGTATGTTCCAGACCTTGATAGAAACCTTCTCAGTGTTGGTCAATTAATGGAGAATGGATTCAATCTGTTCTTCAAAAACAAAACGTGTGTGATAGAAGATCCATCAGGCGATGAGATATTCAAGGTCAAAATGGAGGGGAGGTGTTTCCCGCTCAATCCTTTGGAAGAAGAGCAGACGGCTTTTCTTATGACAGACAACTCTACAGAAGTTTGGCATAAAAGAATGGGTCATTTTCATCATCAAGGTATGATGTTCTTGCAAAGAAAGGAACTTGTGAATGATCTACCAAGATTGCAGAATCGGTGGACAGATTG
>NC_064282.1:103232860-103267382 GCF_019186545.1 Solanum stenotomum
CTTCAGAACAATCCCAAAGATATCAAGAGATAAATCAATCAATATGATATTTTAATGCTGAAATGATTATGGTGATTTATCCAGGTTTGTGGCCAAAATGCTGACGATCATCATAATTTTTTTGTAAGGCAATTAGTCACAATTTATGACCAACTTTTATTAAAATCACCATAACTTGGTGCTGATGAAGTCTTGGCCAATATCAAATTAAAAGTCTTGGCAACCCACAAGAATTTTTCTCCTGTTTATGACAAAACAATTATTTTTGCACTATTTTTCCTAATTAGATCTAAATTGAAATAACAACATACAAAGATTTTATTTGTGCAAATCCGTCAAAAGAGTCAAAATGTTAACACACTTGAAAACCATTCATTGTGACAAAATACAATTTAGTTAACTTTGGTAGCTCACTCATCTAAATCAACTACAATTTCATAGCTTCATTCAGAGCCTAGGGGTGTCAAATGAGTGGGTTGAGCTTAATTTGCATGGGTCAAGATGATTGAGTTAATAAATGGTTGAATCGTTAACTCACCCAATGGGTACTTCTTTTGAGATGGATTGGGTCAAGACGATCTAATCAATAAGGTATCAAATAAGTGTGTTGGGCGAATTTAGTTATGTCAATATGGATGAGTCAATAAATAAATGGCTCTCAATGCATGGATAGTTCAACGTGCTCATCGGCGCCTGATCCTGACCCTGAGATGTGGATCATCCAAGGCACATTAGTATGGAGTACTCCTCAGGTTTGTACCGAGGTTTGGAACCAACATCCTTCTAGAAGAATAGGTGGGGTAATTCGGGTGGCCATTAGCCCACCGAAAGGTTATTTTTGTTGAGATGGATTGGGTCAAGATAGACTAAACAATGGATACACAAATTTGAAGTTTCACCATAACAATATAGGTTTTTTTCTTTTTGAAAATTTTCTATACAAGATTTTGACAACAAATCCATCAAAATTAAAACATGAAACAATGATCGTCTAAAATCTTGGTTTTGTCACTATTAAAATTTTGAAACAACAAAGAATCAAAATAAAATGGAAGTCCTGAAATTGTAACAAACTAAGAACTTACCTGTTTTTGCAGCATTTACCTGTTTTGTCACTATGGTTTATGCCTGAAAAGTGAACATGGAATTTTCTCTCTTTTTGTTGGGTTTTGTTTTTGATTTTTTAAAGAAACAATTTCGATAGGGTTCGACTCCTATCATGTAATGCTCTCCTCCATTTTCCCTTTCCCTAACACCAATTTTATTTTATTTTTTAAAAATAAATAAGAATTTCTAGTTTGGAAAGACGCCATCAATAATATAAAGTTTTTTCTGTTGGAACATTTAAGCAATTTGACTTATCAAAAACATATTTTTTTTCCTTTTTAGTTTTTCTTTTCAGTGCCCCAAAAAAATTAATTTACAAACATAAATTTGGACAATAAAAGTAGCCAAAACTAATGAATAATTATATGAGGCCAATTATCAAAGCTAGCAATCATTAGTGATTTTTATAAGAAAAACATGAATTATCTATGACATTCATTGTTAAAAAGTATATAAGTAATAATATTGTTTGACAATTTTTTTCTAAANCAACATATTCTATATAATCTTACAGTTCAATTTAGGAGGTAGGATGTACAAAGATCTTACCCCTTACCATTGCGGGATAAAGATGTTGTTTCTAATCGATTCACAATCCAAAGATGGGTTTATCCGGACCTCTTTTGAAGTCGGTTTACTTAGTAGTGAACAACATATCCAATACAATCTCACAAATGAGTTTGAGGAGGATAAGATGTACACATATTCTACCCCCATCTTTGTGTGATAAAAATGTTGTTTCTAATATAGACCCACGATTCGAAAGAAAAAGTTCAGAACATGGTTGTAAAGAAAAACACATGACAACAAAAGAGCAATAGAGAAAACAAATTTTGATTTACTCGTAGATATTCTTTGAGTGACCAGATAGTATAGTTTTTGTCAAAAAAATAATATAAAATATTGCAGGATGATATATATTCATATGTGAAAATCAAGTAGGTTTTGTTGGTGAAATTACAAAATTACAATTGAAAATAAAATGAAGAAAATAAATTATCTTCAGGATGAGGTGTGGATATCTTGCTCTCTTTAAGGAGATTCAAGCCCGCGACAAATAATCTTTTCACCAGCCTAGCAGTAATCCTTTTGACTTGACCCCTCTAGGATACATCACATCCCAACCACAAACTCCAACTTAGCAAACTCTGGACAAGAGTTGAGTCTAAAGCTCCATAAAAAGAACACCCCCCTTCAACTAATACAAACTTTCTTTTTTTCACTCACTTTAATGAAGTGTATATTTTCTTATACACCAAAACAAAGTAAGACCATCACTATTTATTGGGAGGAAATTCTTCCTTGCAATAAATAGAAAGATTATGGAGTAGTGAATTGGGTAGATAAATGGCTAGTGCGAGGTTGCATGAGTTACAAGGCATAAAATGGTAGAATAATGAGTGAAATAAGAGAGTTTCAATGAGAAGTTATAGTCATGGCTGACCACATTCAGTCACTAAACAAAAGACATTTACTCCACCCGTTTTGCTAACACAAGAGGTTGATGCAAATCACATACCAAACAATTGT
Organism: Solanum stenotomum; assembly: GCF_019186545.1. Lineage (NCBI taxonomy): Eukaryota > Viridiplantae > Streptophyta > Magnoliopsida > Solanales > Solanaceae > Solanum > Solanum stenotomum. The sequence continues at coordinate 103,235,498 of NC_064282.1, forward strand.
TCACAACATCAACTCAATTGTGTTAATACAATTATGTGACTTTTTTTCGTTCAAACCACAAAACTGTGAAATATTACCAGAACAACAAAACAAAAAAAAATTTAACTCACCTAAAACTCACTTAGAAACTCCACCACCTTCTAGTAAGCTTCACTCATTATTCCCAAAATATTCTCATATTTTCTTTGTCGTTCTTCTTTGTTGCCCTTTGCAATCATAATCTGGATCATTCTTGAATTCGCAAGCCAGCTTATTTCTCACTCTCGCACTCTTTCTGACCAATGACTCACCTTCTTGAGCTTTGTTACGTACATTATATGCTCTTTTCTCTATTTTTTGTTTGGCCAACATTAGGTTACTTGCTGCAAGTAATCCACATACAATTTCACGACAAAATAAGGATTTTTTACCCATTTCTCTCACAATAATGTCTCTGAGTTCAAGCGCAACAGAATACTGAAGAGTTTCATTTGGGTAATAAACAATGGCGTTGTTGAAAATCAATAATAGATCTCTAAAGAAGCTGTCGATTTCCAAGATCGAATAAACATTTTGTTCTAACTTGTCTTGAATAATCTGTAAATCCATATGCTGCTTAATTTGTTTAAAATAATATAGATCTTCCTGAAAAAAATATAAATATTAGCACTAATAAGGAATGTATAATCCATGTTTTATGATCCTTATACTATAAATTTGACCTCACAATGTGTTTAAAAAGAAAAAAAAAACTTTTGGTATTAAACATGTCAGATACTCCTTTCTTTCCGATTTTATGTAACACCATTTTATTATCAATCTTGTTAAATATAAATGACATGATTCTATACTTGAAAAGAATCAAGCCATAAATTTCCATTTTACCATTAGTGAGAAGTTTTATAGTGACATAAATATTACAAAGTATTTAAGACCATAAGTTTCAAAATTCTTTGTTTTTTGTTGAGTCAAATTAAACATGTCCATAAATATAAAAAAATTGTGAAGTTTAAAGTTAATCGTGTTTCAATTAAGAAAATACTATTTTTTTTCATAATAGAACAAAGAGGAAAGAATCTCACATGAAATAGAAGAAATGAAGTATTCTTTTTAATTGTCAAAGTTTTAGTTCGAAATTAAAGTACAAATATAAAGTTAACAACCACAACATAAAGATTAGCAATTTATTTACCTGACTGGGAAGTCGAGATTCAAAAAGACAACAATGCTTGTGAGATCTCACCACATCAAGGATTTTTATGAACTCTTGATTAATATTCTCCATTTTTTCATTAGATTTGTCATCACTTTTTTCCTCATTTAACTTTATTCTTTCTTCAGCTTCCTGTTTGAAAATATTCGGAGATTTTTCCCTACATAAACATAGCATAAATAAAGATATCAATAATCAAATTACTTTTTTTGCTATCAAACTTATAATAAAAATATAGATATATATATATATATAATTTCACCCTCATATGACTATTAGTGAAAATTATAAACACTTAGGTAGAAACCATCGAGAAGAATAGAATATGCATTTGAAGATAGATGACAAATAATCTTACAGACTTTTTGATAAAGATCGTAACATACAAAGAATGACTAATTTGGAAAATCTTAGTAGCTCTGTTGGTTGACTAACTAAAATTTCAATTTATTGATGAGGGTTCGACTCCTATCATGTAATGCTCTCCTCCATTTTCCCTTTCCCTAACACCAATTTTATTTTATTTTTTAAAAATAAATAAGAATTTCTAGTTTGGAAAGACGCCATCAATAATATAAAGTTTTTTATGTTGGAACATTTAAGCAATTTGACTTATCAAAAACATATTTTTTTTTCCTTTTTAGTTTTTCTTTTCAGTGCCCCAAAAAATTAATTTACAAACATAAATTTGGACAATAAAAGTAGCCAAAACTAATGAATAATTATATGAGGTCAATTATCAAAGCTAACAATCATTAGTGATTTTTATAAGAAAAACATGAATTATCTACGAAATTCATTGTTAAAAAGTCTATAAGTAATAATATTGTTTGGTAATTTTTTTCTAAACATATTAACAATGGAGTTTTGATGTTTAATGATAGTGATTATTCTTTTCTCTTCCTTTTTTGTAATGATAAAATTGGAATCAAGAATATTTTTTTTGAAAAAAAAAATTAGTGAACCAATTAGTGATGCTTTATTTGTACCCTAACTCCTAATCCATAGAAAAATATATCTCCTAGATAATTTTGTTTTTGTAAAACCATCATATAAATGTGGATCAAACAAAATAAATAGTGAAAACCCATAATTCTTCAAACATCACAAGTAAAAAATAATCAAAAAGGAAAAAATAAGGATTTATGAGAAAGATATATCATACTGAAGTGGAGAATCCATTAGTTTTACTTGCTCTGTCCAATAATCTCTATGTATCTTTGTAAGTTTATCTAGCATCAGCTTTATGAATCCACTATCATCATCTTCTTCTTCAGTAAAATCTGTTTGATATAGACTCTTAAAACACTCTTTTAAACTTTCGTACTTGACCTGACATTCCATGGACAAAAATTGAAGAATACATCGACGTCAATCGAAAATGGAATTTGAGAATTCAACAGCCACCATTTCCCAATTTTCTAATCTATGGCGTCGCAGTGAATATGCCAACACCATATCTTCTTCAACCTTCCCCATTTTGAAAGAGAAGTTCTAGTGTTTTTCTAGAGGAACTAAATCACTTGGTGAATTATAATACAATTTTTTTTCTTCTTAATATGGGCTTACCTTGCATTAATGAGTAGTTTCTAGATTTGGTAAAAGTCTTATTTTGGTCAAATATGAATTGAATGAATCAAGACCAACTAATGCAAATGTGGCAAAAAGAAATAAGTTGTATTCATTTTTCATAAAATAACATATATTTTGTTTTAACTATATTAGTGTTTTGTTATGAATTATTTTTCCAAGTTGAATTTGTAAATTTTACTCACTTTCTTTTTCTTATAAAAATAGAGATGAAGTGACCGCTTTACAAAACACTATTGATGTCGGCCTGCCGCTTTAAACTTGGAGAAATCTCTATTGATTTGTCCAGACTCAGACTAGGAACAACCATATACTGAGAAGAATCTGAATATACTAAATGGTTACCATGACCTTAAAACCTCTAACAGCAACCCTGAGAAGTTTGACCCGAGTTCTAGGAGCCTTGATCAAAATAACTTCCCCCAGACGCTTGAATAGCTGCATGAACAGGTCTACTAGACCAAGGATGAAAACCCCTCCTTGAAGATCCTCTACCTTCTTAAATGAGGTACCACTAAAATAACAAGAAGTGCAAGACCTCTTGTCCATCAAATCCCTAAACACCTTATGGCGCATATGTCATGACCCAAACTCTCGAGCCATGATGACACCTACTATAACCCCCCAGTAGGTAATCCAACCCGTAACCCAAAATAACAAGTAACAAGTATAAGTGTAAAAACAAGCAGAAGCAACAATTTAACAAAAGAACAAGACAATAAGCGGAAGCAAGCCAAAAATATATACATAAGATTCTTCTAGAACCTGGAAGTCACAAGTATATAGTATTAGAACATTATTTATTACTGCTTAATTCTTATAGCTACTGTTGTATAGGTAGATTATTTTACTGTATTATTAGTTATTCTATTTCCACTATTCTAGGAGTCTAATATTTTATTTTCCCTGATCACTGGATAGTTTCCACCGTAAGAGGGACTCTGTTAGTTTGCTTATGTACATAATTCAGTTTATAACTGATTAATAAACAATAGTTTGGTTAATCTTGCTCAAGTCATTATATGGTTTCAGAGCTCTCGTCTTAACTCTCCTGAGATTTTTTTTCGATCCTATGACTACCTCCGCAAAACTCTCTCTTAGCATGCCTGAGAACGTCGAGAATGTGGACTCCACCACTAGCAGCAACTCTAACATTGTTGTTCAGTTTAATCCTGTGTCCTAGCTGCCGATAAAGGTTGTTGGCAGCCATAAATTTTCTACTTGGAAGGCCCAGATTTCCATGCTCATGCACGGGGACAATCTGTTTGGCCATCTTGATGGGTCTTCCCCAGCTCATTCCACAACTATCACACAAAACAATAGAGACATCGCGAACCCAGCCTATAGCCTTTGGTTCCGTCAAGATCAATTGATCCAGAATGCCATCATGGCTTCTGCCCATCCAACAATTGCTGCAACTGTAGCTGCTGCCTCTTCTGCTCAACTTTCTTGGGACTCTCTACATCTTACTTATGCCAACAAGTCCCAAACACGAATATTGACCAGCTCGCACATCTATCAAAGGACTCCCGCCCAGTAGCCGATTATCTCCATCAAGTGCGCTCTCTCTACAATGAGCTCGCTACTGTTGGAGCTACGTACAATCACCAACGATGAACTGGTGGTGAAGATTCTGAGTGGTCTTGGGTCCGATTTTTGTGAGATTTCCGCTGCAATTCGAGCAAGAGATTCTATCATCTCTTATGATGAGTTGTATGCGAAACTAATTGATTATGAGCTCTTTCTCAAACATGAGGAAGTGAAGAAAGAAAACAGTGCCATAGCTGTTGCTTTGGTAACTCACAACAAATCCATCAATTCCAACAACCGAGCTGCTCGTCGACCCAACAACACATCACAATGGTGTTCCAGCAATCGTACAACTGCTCATACGCAAGGGCGTTACATAAATAACCCTGTTCGTTGTCAGTTATGCAATAAACAGGGTCATACTGCTAATGTTTGTCGGTCATAGTCTCACAATCATTTAGAGGCAAAGACTAATTTTTTTTCAGGTAACCAACTTGCAGAAAATCAATGGATTGTTGACTCCGGTACTAAACCAATCTAGAAGAATATCATGGTTCAGAAGGCATAGCTCTGGGCGACGGTAAAAGAATTTCAATTACTCATCATGGTTCTACTGAATTAGTTGCATCAAATAATGCTTTTAGACTAACTGATACTTTGTGTGCCCTGCTATCAAACAAAACACACTTTCGGTATCCAAATTTTGTCAAGATAATCTGACATCCATTGAATTTTTCCCGTTTTCTTTCTTTGTGAAGGACTTGGAAACACGGGCGCCACTGGTCTCCGGTTGGAATAGGAATGGACTCTATGAGTGGCCCAATTTCACTGTTAATAAACCTACTGTTCAAGTTGCCACTATAACGGTTCCTCGTCAAGTCTGGCATCGTCGCCTTGGCCATCCCTATTCAAGAATCTTGAATTTTATTTTGAATAAGTTTTCTCTTCCAGTTTCATCTCCGAACAAGTTTACTCTCTGTAATTCTTGTTGTTCAAATAAAGTTCACCGTTTTCCATTCAATTGCTTATCTCTAATTAGTACTGCTCCACTGCAACTCCTTTTTAGTGACTTGTGAGGTCCATCGCCTGTCCTTTCAATTGATAAAAAATGATATTATTGTGTGTTCATTGATCAGTACACCAAGTATATTTGGTTGTACACTCTTAAAAACAAACATGAGGTTCGAGACATATTTTCTAAGTTTCATCCCTTAGTGGAAAACTATTTTAATTAAGCAAAAAATTGTCTCTCTGTGTACTGATGGAGGAGGTGAATATAAAGGTCTTGATCCGTATCCCACTTTAAATTGAATTGAACACCTTGTATCACCTCCTCATACACCTCAAAGAGTGGCCATCGCGGAGCGTCGTCATCGGTACATTGTTGAAACTGCCAAAACACTTTTACACGAGACATCCCTCTCTTCAAGTTTTTGGTCGTTTGTTTGTCAACATGCTGCTCATCTTATTAATCGATTGTCCACCCAACTTTTAAACAATACATCTCCATATGAAAAATTGTTTGGTGTTGCACCCAAATATGAGTCACTTAGAACTTTTGGTTGTCTATGTTACCCATGGCTTAAGCCTTACGCCAACCATAAGCTTGAGCCTAGGTCCACTCCATGTGTCTATCTGGGATTCTCCCAAGTTCATTATGCACACCAATGTTTTGATCCCATTAACTCAAAATTGTTCATCTCATGTGATGTTAAGTTTTTTGAAAATATTTTTCCCTTTCACACAATATTCTCACATCTTAAAAAATAAATCTTTTACGCTTGCGTGGGAAGTTGTTGGCATACCTACAGATTCTCAAACTCAAACTCTTTCACCTGTTATTTCTCCACTTCCTTCTCTTCTTCCTGTTCGAGACATTTCTACCAGTGGCTAAGCTTGTGAGTCCGTCTCCACCGACCAGAATCATGTGCATCCCTCAAGTTCATGTAATTCACTTTCCCCTGCTTCTTTGCAACAACCCCATAATACAGCCCCTAATTTTATCACCTACCAGCACCGAAACAAAACACAAATTTTGTCACCTGCTTCTACAACCTATCCTACGCAACTAGCAAGCTTGCCGTCAAATCCTGTAACCTCATCACATCCTCCGCCCCCACCTCCTCCACCACCACCTCCTCCTCCTCCAACCCGCCCAACAACCCAATCACAAAACAATATTTTTTGCCCTAAAAAACCATTTACTTGCCTTATCCAACTTCCTGCCAATGTTGCCCCTCATACCTTCAAGCAGGCTCTTAAACACTCAGAGTGGAGGAAAGCTACGAAAGATGAGTTTGATGCATTAATTCAGAATCAAACACGGGAATTGGTTCCTAAAGATTCTAACAAGAATGTTGTTGATTGTAAGTGGATTTACAGGATCAAAAAGAAAGTCGATGGTTCAATTGACAGGTACAAAGCTTGGTTAGTTGCTAAAGGGTTCACTCAGCGTCCAAGTCTTGACCACCACTGAACATTCAGTCTAGTTGTCAAGCCTACGACAGTTTGTATTGTTCTTACACTTGCAGTTTGACACAATTGGGTTTTACATTAACTGGACATCAACAATGCTTTTTTACAAGGCACACTTGAAGAAGAGGTTTTCATGAAACAACCATCTGGATTTGAGAATGCATCTCATCCCTCACATGTTTGTCGTTTGCGTAAGGCTATTTATGGTCTCAAGCAAGCACCTCATTTCATCGCCATCTGTCCAAGCTAAGTGTTGTTCCACTCCATCTAGTTTGAGGGGGGTGTATTAGAACATTATTTATTACTGCTTAATTCTTATACCTACTGTTGTATAGGTAGATTATTTTACTGTATTATTAGTTATTCTGTTTCCACTATTCTAGGAGTCTAATATTTTATTTTCCGTGATCTCTAGATAGTTTCCACCTTATGAGGGACTTTGTTAGTTTGCTTATATATATAGTTCAGTTTATAACTGATTAATAAACAATCGTTTGATTCATCTTGCTCAAGTCATTATACATAGTTGTTTTAACAAAATATTACAAGTCCCAAAAGTGGAGCAAAATACAAGCTTGTCTCAAAAAACAAAAGAGTAGCTATACAAAATATAGAAGGATACAGGCAAGTCCAGGACGCCAAGTGCTCGCCCTCGCCTCCGATAACCCGCTGCAACAAGGTCAAATGATCACCGTTGGTAGCTGTTACTAGGACCTGCATCACAAATAGATGCAGAGTGTAGCATGAGTACCAAAAAAATAAGTACTCAATATGAATTATAAGCCGACTGAGCAAGAAAGGTAAAGACAATATGAAAAGATAGAATCTAGACACAAGCAAAGGTGAAAGAGGAATATAAAGAAAAGCACACGAGCGAACTAAAACATAAAGAACTAAGAACAACTAAACTAAACCTAACTGGTCCATAAGCCCAGAAGATACATAAAATATCCCGAACAGACCCCATAAGCCTGACATGTACACAAAATAGCTAAACTACTAAGAAAGAAGTACGCTGAGTCCAGATCTAAGAAGAATAAAATGGGCCTCTAAACCTCAGAAAATAATGATGAGGCTTCCCCATCAAGCCAGTAAACTCCCAGGGGAACCTGCGCAGCTAGCAAGAGTAAACCCAGGGGCTGCCCAGCCAATAGTAAACTCCTAGAGGCACCCATCTAGCTAGCAAGAGTAAACCCAGGGGCATCAACAAGATTGTTGAAGAACCTCGTAACAACCATGAACAATACCAATTTGGAATGACATCCACTCCCAAGTAATCTGAAAAACTCTCCAAGATCAAACAAACTCCAATACATAATCATCCAATAAAGCACAAAACCTCAAATATTGCAACAAGGTCATAGAATGAGAGAAGAAGGATAAAAGGTCATCAAATCTAGGCAGATGCCTAAACTAAGACTCATCAGGTCAGACTAATGTCTTCTACACCATTATACAAGGAGCTAAGTCATTTGAATCGACTCGGATATGAAACAAGGCCTGAAAGGCTACACATATAACAAGTCTATGGCAATCCCTTGTCTAAGCCTAGACTAAGTCCAAAGCATTCTCAAATATACAACAACAACAACACACTAGACAAACCACAAGATAAGCATTATCACATAACCCCAACTAGCATGCTCCTAATCAAGCCTAGAACACGGTTTCTAAGCAATGTAGTAAGAATAACTAGGTACCTGCCCCCAATTCACTCAAATCAACATTAATTTACACATTCAAGCTCAATATAGTAGAAGGAAAGTCGTAGCCTACCTTTAGGCTGAACGTGCGCTCTCCAAATCACGTCTTTGGAGCTTTTCCTTTTTGAATGGCCTCAGAATGATGCCACACTACCAAAAATAGTATCATAGTGCTAATACATCCGTGAAGACACCAAAACCACATAAAACAAAGACGAACCAATTTTGGAGTCCAGATGGGAATCGTTAGACCCACACTGGAATTTCCAAAAATGAATTCGTCAAAGGGTCCAATTCAGTACCCCAAACTTGTGTCCTCAAATGGATCACAATTCAGGGATTGGAACTGTAATATCCGACAATTTGAAATAACTATGAAGAGGTTTAGAATTGGAAATAGTCATTTTTTTGAAAGAATTTAAGTCTGGAAAAAAAATTTGGTTAAGTATGGGGAAAAAGTGAGTTTTTGCCCAACTTTGAGCAGTTATAACTCCTAGATCAAGATGATTTGGGAGTATTTCCAGTTATTTTTGCGAAGCCCATGGAATGATCTTTCCAACGCCGCTGAGTTTGCTCAATTCCGAGTTCGTATGAGTGAGTTATGCCCTTTCGAAGTTGGGCTCTTGGTAAGGGAAGTCGGTCCGGAAATTGTAAGGGTATTTTGGTCTTTTCCCTAGCGTTGTCTTTTGGATATATATTAAGGTGTTATACTGATTATAAACTAGTTTTCCCTTTTATAAGAGTGAGAGTAAGGGTTTGTGAGTGAAGAGGAGAAGAGGAGGAGAAAGAGAAGATAAAGCTAAGTTTCGTCAAAGATCGTCGTGGATATTGTCGAGGGTGATCCCTATTAGGTATGTCAGTTCATAGTGTTGGGTTGGTTCTTTCCCCCACACACCAAGCTCGTTTTAAATTTCGAGAAAAGATTGGTTGTGTTGTTGAAGCTTGTGGATTGTGTTGTTAAAGTTCTTGTTGATTTGGGACATGTTTCCGGTTGTATTTTCGAGTTGAATCTATTGTATATTAAGGGTTTTAATGATCCCAAGTGTTTGGGGAAATAACCTTTGAAGTTAAGGAAGTTTAGAGTTGGTAACGTGAAGGAGAAAGTCAAGCAGCTTGCATGAAGCAAGTCTGCGTCGCAGACTTGTTCCCTCTGTGAACAAAATCTGCTCCGCGTCGCGGACAGGACGCGGACTCAACTGCTTTCAGAATTTAATTTCGTATTTTTTTCCTAAGTTTGGCTGTCCTAAATCATTCCTTAAGATCATGAGGTCCTTCTAAACACAAATTAGGATCCTTGAATACCTAATTCAATTCAAGAAAGTTAGGATCAGGGTCAAAGTGAAGTTAGAGTCAAGTCAAACAAAGTTAAGAAGCAAGTCTCTAAAGCTTTTCAAGAGTCTTATTGAACGTTTTAACTTTATTTAAAGGCTCAAGTTTCAAGTCGAGTAAAGAGTATCGAGTTTCAAGTTAAGTCAAGAGTTTAAAGTTGAGTTCATTTCTCAAAAGTTATTAGGGAACTAAGTATTCTCAAAGAAGTTTCTAAATGTTTTTACATTTTAGTAAGAAAGGAACTATGATTCCAAAAGAGCCTTTGAGCTAGTTTTCAAGAAAAAGGAACATTGATTCCAAGTTAGCCTTCGGGCTAAGTTTTGAGTCAGTATCTCAAATAAAGAAAGATGTGACTAAAACACTTATGAGCTAAAGTATATTATTTTTGGGAGTAGTCTTGAGCACCGAGTTGGGGACACGAGTTCATATTAACTCAATTCTCCATAAGAACTATGTAGCCAACATGGGATGTAACATGTCATACTTTTTAGATGATCCCGTAAGTTAAGCTAGTGGATCCACTTGGTAAAGTTAGCTTCCTATATCACGGCAAGTTATAGGATGGTCCTTGGGCAAGGTAAGGTAAAACGTTGTACCACCACTAGCGCTCATAGTGGTGGTTGTCGGTTAAAGAATCTTCCACTGAAGTTATATTACTTTTATATAAGTAAAGTTGAGTTTGTTATTGCTTTAATCATTCACGAACTAAGTATTTTACAATGTTTTACAAGCTTTATATATTGCATGTGTCTTATTGCTTTATATATTGAGTTCAGTTATTCATGAGTTGAACAGAGCCAAGGTAAGAGTTCCTTTTTACTCTTTTCAAGCTTAAGTTGTGGTTTAGCTTTCCAGCTCGCATACTCGTACATTCAATGTACTGATGCCAGTTGGCCTGCATGTTATGACGATGCAGACACAGGTACCCAAGGCCAGCATCCGGTACGCCGTTGATCCGGTTGAGTACTCCAGAGTCAGTGGTGAGCCTTCTTGCTTTTCGAAGGAGTCGATTAGTTTGTTCTCTTAGTTTTGTTTTATTAGGATGTTGCGGGGTCTGTCCCAACATCCATCTCAGTATTTTAGAGGCTTCATAGACAGTCAGTCAGTTAGTTTTGAGTCTCTCATCTATGTATATATGTAAATATTCTATTTTGAGACTCGAGTTGCCCTTTTTGGGCCAGATTTTATCAGTTAAGTTGTTTTATGTCCTTGCATTGCTTGGAGTTATTCTGTTGAGTTAGGTTTCCGCTGAGTTAAGAAAGTCAGGCCAAGGGTTCACTTGGGGGCCAACAATGGTCTTCGAGTGTCGGCCACGTCCAGGGCCAACATTCAGGACTAGATATGGTCATTATGAGTTTTTGGTCATGTCCTTTGGTTTGACCAATGCACCGACAACTTTCATGGACTTGATGAATCGAGTCTTCAAACCTTATTTAGACATGTTTGTTATTGTCTTTATCGATGACATACTAATCTATTCAAGGAATAAAGAAGATCATGCTAGTCATCTCGGAATACTTCTTCGAACTTTGAAAGATAAGGAGTTGTATGCCAAGTTCTCTAAGTGTGAATTTTTGCTTGAATTGGTGGCATTCCTAGGCCACATTGTATCCGGTGATGGAATTAAAGTTGATACTTGGAAAATTGAGGCGGTGCAGAATTGGCCTAGATCCACATCTCCAACTGAAATTAGAAGTTTCTTGGGTTTAGCTGGGTATTATAGAAGGTTTGTAGAGGGGTTCTCGTCTATTGCATCTCCTTTGACCAGGTTGACTCAGAAGGCAGTGAAATTTCAATGGTCTGAAGCTTGTGAGAAAAGATTTCAGGAATTGAAAAAGAGATTGATTACTGCTCCAGTTTGGACCTTACCAGAAGGTACTCGAGGTTTTGTGGTGTATTGTGATGCATCTAGAGTTGGTTTGGGTTGTGTCTTAATGCAGAATGGCAAAGTTATAGCTTATGCCTCCAGGCAGTTGAAAGTTAATGAGAAGAACTACCTAACCCATGACTTAGAATTAGCTGCAGTAGTGTTCGCTTTGAAGATATGGCGTCATTACTTGTATGGTGTGCATGTTGATGTATTCACTAATCACAAGAGTCTTCAATATGTGCTTACTCAGAAAGAGCTTAATCTCATATAGAGGAGGTGGTTAGAATTACTGAAGGACTATGACCTGAGTATTCTTTACCACCCAGGTAAGGCTAATGTTGTTGCTGATTCTTTAAGCAGGTTGTCTATGGGTAGCACCACCCATATTGAAGAAGGAAAGAGAGAGTTAGCAAAAATGTGCATAGACTAGCACGCCTGGGAGTCAAACTTATAGATTTTGCAGAAGGAGGAGTAGAGGTGACGAGCGGGGCCGAGTCATCACTAGTGTCAGAAGTGAAAGAGAAATAAGATCAGGATCCCATTTTGCTTAAGTTGAAGGTAAATGTTCAAAAGCAAAGAGTATTAGCTTTTGAACAAGGGGGAAATGGTGTACTGAGATATCAAGGTAGATTGTGCGTACCTATGGTAGATGGACTCCAAGAGAGGATTATGGAAGAAGCTCACAGCTCCAGCTATTCCATTCATCCGGGTTCCACCAAGATGTATCGGGACTTGAGAGAAGTTTATTGGTGGAATGACATGAAGAAGGGCATTGCAGAGTTTGTTGCTAAGTGTCCAAATTGCCAACAAGTGAAAGTTGAGCTCCAAAGGCCCGGTGGTTTGGCTCAGAGAATAGAACTTCTAGAATGGAAGTGGGAGATGATCAATAAGGATTTCATCACAGGGTTGCCAAGGTCTCACAGGCAGCATAACTCTATTTGGGTAATTGTCGACAGAATGACAAAGTCATCCCATTTTCTACCAGTAAAGACTACTAATTCAGCAGAAGATTATGCCAAGTTATATATTGAAGAGATAGTGAGACTTCATGGAGTCCCAATCTCCATTATTTCAGATAAGGGTGCACAGTTTACTACACAGTTCTGGAAATCTTTTTCAGAAAGGCTTGGGTTCAAAGGTGAACTTAAGTACTGCCTTTCATCCTCAGACTGATGGGCAAGCAGAGCGTACCATTCAGACTTTAGAAGATATGTGAAGGGCTTGTGTAATTGACTTCAAAGGGAGTTGGGATGATCACCTACCTCTCATTGAGTTTGCCAAAAACAACAGTTATCACTCTAACATCCAGATGGCTCCATATGAAGCTCTTTATGGGAGAAGATTTAGATCTCCTATTGGATGGTTTGAAGTTGGTGAAGCAGGGTTGATAGGACCAGATTTAGTTCACCAAGCAATGGAGAAGGTGAAAGTGATTCAAGAGGGATTCAAAATGGCACAGAGTCGTCAGAAATCCTACACTGATGTTAGGAGAAGGGCGTTAGAGTTTGAAGTAAACGATTGGGTGTATTTGAAAGTTTCACCCATGAAGGGTGCTATGAGGTTTGGTAAGAAGGGGAAACTTAGTCCCCGCTATATTGGACCTTACCGCATAGCCAAGAGGATTGGCAATGTTGCTTATGAGTTGGAGTTACCGTAGGAACTTGCAGCGGTTCATTCGGTATTTCATATCTCCATGTTGAAGAAGTGCCTAGGTGATCTTTCATTGATCCTACCGACTGAAAGCATTAGGATCGAAGATAACTTATCTTATGAGGAGATTCCTGTTCAGATTTTAGATCGCCAAGTTCGTAGGTTGAGAATGAAAGATGTAGCATCAGTCAAGGTCCTTTGGAGGAACCAATTTATTGAGGAAGCTACTTGGGAAGCCGAAGAGGAAATGAAGAAGAGATATCCATATCTCTTTGAGTCCGGAGGAAGTGCAGATCAAGGTACTAATTTCCTTCTTAGTGCTCTTTAAAAATTTTAATGAGCATGTTGTTGTTGTTGTTGTGTTTGCATAGTTGTTTATTGGGTGTTTGAGTTGATGTTACACCCTTAGCCTTGCAAGAGTAACCTTATTCGAGGACGAATGTTCCCAAGGGGGAGATATTGTAACATCCAACAATTTGAAATAACTATGAAGAGTCTTAGAATTGGAAATAGTCACTTTTTTGAGAGAATTTAAGTCTGGTAAAAAAATTTGGTTAAGTATGGGAAAAAGTGAGTTTTTGGCCAACTTTGAGCAGTTATAACTCCTAGCTCAGGATGAGTTGGGAGTAGTTCCAGTTATGTTTGCGAAGCCCGTGGAATGATCTTTCTAACGCCGCTGAGTTTGCTTGATTCCGAGATCGTATGATTGAGTTATGCCCTCTCGAAGTTGGGCTCTTGGTAGGGGAAGTCGGTCCGGAAATTGTAAGCGTATTTTTGTCTTTTCCCTAGCCTTGTCTTTTGGATATATATTAAGGTGTTAGACTGATTTTAAGTTAGTTTTCCCTTTTATAAGAGTGAGAGTAAGGGTTTGTGAGTGAAGAGGAGAAGAAGAGGAGAAAGAGAAGATCAAGCTAAGTTACGTCAAAGATCGTCGTGGATATCGTCAGGGGTGATCCCTATTAGGTATGTGAGTTCATACTGTTGGTTTGGTTCTTTCCCCCACACGCCAAACTCATTTTAAATTTCGAGAAAAGATTGGTTGTGTTGTTGAAGCTTGTGGATTGTGTTGTTAGAGTTCTTGTCGATTTGGGACATGTTTCCGGTTGTATTTTCGAGTTGAATCTATTGTATATTAAGGGTTTTAATGATCCCAAGTGTTTGGGGAAATAACCATCCATAAAGCAAGTCTGCGTTGTAGACTTGTTCCCTCTGTGAACAAAATCCGCTCCGCGTCGCGGACAGGACGCGGACTCCACTGTTTTCAGAATTTAATTTCATATTTTTTTGTTAAGTTTGGCTGTCCTAAATCATTCCTTAAAATCATGAGGTCCTTCTAAACACAAATTATGATCCTTGAATCCATAATTCAATTCAAGAAAGTTAGGATTAGGGTCAAAGTGAAGTTAGAGTCAAGTCAAGCAAAGTGAAGAAGCAAGTCTCTAAAGCTTTTCAAGAGTCTTATTGAACGTTTTAACTTCATTTTAAGGCTCAAGTTTCAAGTCGAATAAAGAGTATCGAGTTTCAAGTTAAGTCAAGAGTTTAAAGTTGAGTTCATTTCTCAAAAGTTATTAGGGAACTAAGTATTCCCAAAGAAGTTTCTAAATGTTTTTACATTTGAGTAAGAAAGGAACTATGATTCCAAAAGAGCCTTTGGGCTAGTTTTCAAGAAAAAGGAACATCGATTCCAAGTGAGCCTTCGGTCTAAGTTTTGAGTAATTATCTCAAATAAAGAAAGATGTGATTAAAACACTTATGAGCTAAAGTATATTATTTTTGGGAGTAACCTTGAGCACCGAGTTGGGGACACGAGTTCATATTAACTCAACTCTCTATAAGAACCATGTAGCCAACATGGGATTTAACGAGTCATACTTTTTAGATGATCCCGTAAGTTAAGCTGGTGGATCCACTTGGTAAAGTTAGCTTCCTATATCACGGCAAGGTATAGGATGGTCCTTGGGCAAGGTGAGGTAAAACGCTGTACCACCACTAGGGCTCATAGTGGTGGTTGTCGGTTAAAGAATCTCCCACTAAAGTTATGTTACTTTTATATAAGTAAAGTTGAGTTTGTTATTGCGTTAATCATTAACGAACTAAGTTGTTTACAATGTTTTACAAGCTTTTTATATATTGCATGTGTCTTATTGCTTTATATATTGAGTTCAGTTATTCATGAGTTGAACAGAGCCAAGGTAAGAGTTCTTTTTTACTCTATTCAAGCTTAAGTTGTGGTTTAGCTTTCCAGCTCGCATACTCGTACATTCAATGTACTGATGCCAGTTGGCCTGCATCTTATGACGATGCAGACACAGGTACCCAGGGCTAGCATCCGGTATGCCGTTGATCTAGTTGAGTACTCCAGAGTCAGTGGTGAGCCTCCTTGCTTTCCGGAGGACTCGGTTATTTTGTTCTCTTAGTTTTGTTTTATTAGGATGTTGCGGGGTCTGTCCCAACATCCATCTCAGTATTTTAGAGGCTTCATAGACAGTCAGTCAGTTAGTTTTGAGTCTCTCATCTATGTATATATGTAAATATTCTATTTTGAGACTCGAGTTGCCCTTTTTGGGCCAGATTTTATCAGTTAAGCTGTTTTATGTCCTTGCATTACATGGAGTTATTCTGTTGAGTTATGTTTCCGCTGAATTAAGAAAGCCAGACCAAGGGTTCGCTTGGGGGCCAGCAATGGTCTTCGAGTGTCAGCCACGTACAGGGTGTAGGCTCGAGGCGTGACAGGAACAGCTTAAATTCAACACATGCAAATACGTCACCAATAAATAGAAAACAAGCCATGGCAGCCCTCAAAACACAATTTTTACCTCAAACTGAGAGTCCACCATGCTCCCCGATCACTAAAATGCGTAGTCCCAAGCTTACTGAATACAACCAACTTTAAACCACCCAATTCGGAGCTATATCGAGGGAGAAATCGCATGAACAAGTTAAGGAATAAAGTTGATCCCATATCATTTTTTTAAGACCACACACGTGCTGCCCATCAAAGTCACTAAGAGATACAGGTCAACAAGAGGTGGGCCTTTCTTCTGTGAGCCCCTTGTCGCTAAAGTCACAGTCGCTTAAAGGCTCAAATCCATGTAATAACTCCAAAACTGAAAATAACAACACATTTAGACCAAATTTCATATTGTAGAGCTGATAGAACTAATGGAATTTCATTTTGATACTCATAGCTTCAGTTATTACAAAAAAACCACTTTTGACAACTTTAACTCTCCAAAACTCAGTAACTTCCAAAAAAATCACAGGTTTTCAATCAAATTTCAAAAACAACTTCATAAATCGATCAAACATGACTCAGGGAAACTATCAAAAGGGGTAAAATGGTAATTTTCTAAAAATTTCCAAAAATGACATTTAAAGTCATTACATCTCGTTACCTCTAGCCGTGGTAGCACATATCCTCAACATATATGAGAGAGTAGAAAAAGGAATCTTAGTAACCAATGGAATCAAGTAAGCACAATAAGAAAGAAAGAATGGAATTCTCCTAAAGTCCTATAGCCTCTTTAAGATAGATAAAAGACATCTCGACACCGATTTGCAGGACTTTACTAGACTCTTCTTGTACTTGTGAGACTAATGAACTTTGTGCTCTGACACCAAATTTTCATTACCCGAAATCAGGAAACCGATGACACCTCGCTCAACCACGCAAAAAGTTGAGCCAACCCAAACAACTCAATCCAAACACGAAATATAAATATATGAAAGGTAAAAATATAAGTCAATAAGCAACTCCTTTTATAAAATATTTGAAGAAATGTGGAAAGTCCATACAAAACCATCCAAAGGAGGGAAATCCACATAAAGTAAGAGGATAGAAGATATCCAAGAAGTATGCGGATCAACCAAGCAGCTTTATCAGATTATTGAGAGAAATTATCTTAACACCGCTATCGATCACAGGTCAAAGGTACTTGGCTCCAAATCTGCATAAAAAGATATAGAAATAAATAAGTGTGAGTATTAATCTACGTGTACTCAACACCATTATAGACTGAACCTTATCCAAAGTGATGGCGAGGATCGGCCCTAAACTTCCCTAACCTGCTCAAACTCAAATATCAAAACATCTCTACAAGACTAGACTAGTAGCTACAATTGATCTTCATGATTGCAGCCGAGTCCTCACGAACGAAACCTACCAACCCAAACCATCATCACGAATGCGACAGTCCCCACACAAGCGTAAAGGCCAAAACTCCATCAGACCCAACCTAGCCAGGCTTTTATTCATTTGTGTATTTTACTCTGTCCATTCGCTTTTACTTCTTATATTTGTAATTTACACTCTCAATCAAAAAACAATGATAATATAAAAGAAATGATTGACATGATTATTTTACGACATAACCCCTATTAATTAATGTTTAGTATTAAGTCATGGAAAATTATTTGGGAAATAAGTAATTAATGTTAAGGGTAGAACATGGAAAAATAATTGTCTTTTTCTAATATGTGAAAAGTGACAAGAAAAGTTGAAAATGAATTTTAGAATGGTAGACAAGTAAAAGATAACAAGAGGGTGTTAAACTAAACTTATAAATGATACTTTGAAAATCAAAATTTGACTAATACTCTTGCTATTTCATGTGGTTATTTAATACTATGGGTAGTATAAGAACACTATCTTGATGAGTGAAAATGAACGAGTAAAATGAAACATTTATTTTCAGTATAGGGAATACTCCCACCGTCCACCTCTACTTGTCCATTATATTAATAATAGTAACCGAAATTTACTTATTCGATTTGGAAAATCAAGAGATATTTTATCATTTTATATTTATTTTATCATTATTATTAAATACTATATTCCCCAACATTTAAATAGCTTATTATTAATAAAAGTGATATAGTAAAATTATTCTTTTATTTATTATTTTTAATGGAGTATTAAATAAAACATCTACAAATAAAGACGTATGTAGAGAGTAGTAATTTGTACCCTATATTTCGAGGAAAAATAAAAAAAGTGGGCACACCAAATCAGAATCAAACTAAAAGAAAAAGTAACATTCAGTTCCAAGTTCCAATGTAACTGAACCGATTCTGACTAATTGAAGACAAAAGAAAGGGTACAACATAATTTCTTACATTGTTTGTGTCACCCCCAAAAAGAAGATAAGAACTTCACAAAGATTTCTTCAAAATTCACAAAGTTTTTTAATAGATTTTACAAAGTTTCATTAAGAATTCAGTGTCCCAAGATCAATTGGCAAGTGAAGACGTGAGAGATGTTGGAAAAAGAGGTAATGTTTACTTTATTATTTCATAACTTTGATAGATAGTAACACAAATGAGATTTCAGTTGTTCGTTGTTTCATTTTTTAATTTTGAAGAGAAAGCTTTGCTTCTATGAATTGTGACATCCGTAATTTTGATAAAAACGCTTTGCTTCTTGCAAAATTTTCTTTAGCCCAAGCGAAGTATATCAAAATGATGAGGTTTTAAAAAAATTCAAGGTCTTTGAAAATAAAGGTTTATGTTTTTTTTTTTGCACATACCTTTTAATTCAATCAAATTTACCCATTTAATATCGGTCGGCTTCGAATAATGTTTTCTAATTGCAGTTGAATCATTTTGAAGCTTAACTTAGAGGTGCGAGCTATAGAGGTTAGCTAAATATTACTTTGTGATAACTAATATCTTACAAGTATGCTACCGTTCTTATACTCTTTTTGGATGTTATTCATTACCAATCTTTAGTGTTTCAATGTGCAAGTGATTCTTTGAAGAGAAATTATAAAAACCCTTGATGTCGATACAATTTTGTTTGGGTTGTGTCAATGTTTCTTTATCAAACCAATGAATTTTGAGTTTCACCAAAAAAATTATATCTCAATTTTTATTTTTAACTACCCGAGCTTCTTCAACCCTCCATCCTTTCTCTACTCCACCCCACTACTAGAGACACAAGGCTACTACTCCTTCATAGTGGAGATTTCTCAAAGAAGGCTAGAACACAAAATAAAGACATAATGGTTACAATTTCTCTAGAATCCAATGTCTAAAGATTAATTGGCCGACAAGTGAAGACATGAGACATGTTGCAAAATGAGGTAATTTTTACTATGTTGTGTTAGAATTTCAATAGTGACAAAAATGAGATGGATATTCATTGTTTCATGTTTTAATTTTCATGAACAAGTTTTGCTTCAGTGATATTTGTAAGTTTCCTTACCTAATACATGATGACATTCTCGAGTTAAATTTTACATATCTACAGTTACGGAGTTCCACAAATTCCATGACACTAGTTAGAATTTTTTAATAATAGGATCTTATGGTGGCTTGTGGGTGCTATTGCTTAGAGATTTTCCTTTCTTACAAAGTTTTATTCTGCATCAATATATGAAGTATATCAAAATGAGGTTTTAAAGAGAAAATGAGTTGAAGCTCTAGTTGTACTTTTTCATACTAAGTTTCTTTTAGGTGTGCTAAAATGTTACTCTTTTGGGATGTGTTTCTTTTACCAATAGTTAATGAAAAGAGGTAGAAGTGGTTCCTTAAAAGGTAAAAACAAGAACTTTTATCATGCCTTCTAATGAATTCTACTCGAGGAACTAGCTTCACATTCAATGTTACTTAGATTGAGGTTTCTAAAATTGCGTTATAAGATCTGCTCTTTTCTCATATATGTGTAGTTTATTATACTCAAAATATTTTGCATAAGACAAATTTAAATGGAGAAACATGGTCTGAGAGGATTCATATAACTGGACCCCAACTTGTTTGAAACTAAGATGCAATAGTTGTAGTTGTTGTAGTATTGTACTTAAACTGACCGTCTCTATCTAATTCCATATGTATCGTAGTGTAGAAGAAATAAGATACATGGAATGACAATCTCAGAATGCATTGATTTAACTCTTAGTTTTTCTAGAATAGTTCTAAAGTAATGTTGTTTCTTTACTAATAATGAATAGATTGTTGTTGGGGCTTCAAATCTATCTCTTAGAAAGAAGGAGCAAGCACGGTGAATTCGATCATTTAACTACGCAATTTTGTGATGAATTAATTAGTGGTGAGAGAACGAGTGATGATCCTGCACAAGTTGTGTCTATGGGGAAGAGGAGTCGTGAAGAACGATATGTTAACATTTTGGAAAGTTAGTCTAGCCATCCAAATTGTTTTTCGCCTTTCTATTTTACAGTTAATTAGAGTCTCTCACAAGACTCTACTTATGGTAGTTACTATCTCGCAGTATGAACTATTTTAGTAGGATTGTAAATAATTCTTGTTCTTTCTTATTTCCTCATTATTTGTCCTCAATAAGTTGAATTTCTTTGTTTCATGAGATATCCTAATCTTTTGTCCGTTATTTACAAGAAAGAATCTCATGTATAATTTTTCATTTTTTAATATTCTATTGCTAATACGATATTCTGACATTTTCACAATATCTATATTAGTTAAGATTAAGTTTCTAGGAATCTTTTATCAAATAAGATATTTATGTGCCGGTAAAAAATTTACCCTAATTTGCACAGTATTTACGTGTAAGTGTTGTTTATATTGATCTTTATTTTTTTTATATATATACCTTTATCATAACTTACACGTTATGCCCAATTGTATAAACCTTTTATACTAGTATAATCAATATACTTATAACTTCAATAGTCAATTAAAAATTTGATTCACTTGGTATTGGATTACTTAGTATTGCGTGCCTAGCATCATGGTTCGGGGTGTGGAGGAGCTATTATAGTCCAAGATCCTATTAGAGGTTCCTCTGATTTTCTTACCTTATTTGAAGTTTATTTTTCTCTTGAAGGGAAATCAAAGTATTACGATAAATGCTTTAATTTTTCCTGAAAGGAAATTATAATTTATTCTATATTTGGGTTATTCCTTCCTTGAAAGAAAAGTTTGAAACTCTATAAATTGAAAACTACTCTTCTCACATTAAATATGATAGCATCCACAATGTAGTCGTTTAGAGACTTTTGTTAATGGGGAAATTTTCTCCCAACATATAGATTGTCATCTTCTTATTAATCTTTTATACACAATACATATGTTGAATTTGTAGCTTTCTTTACTTTATGGTGCTAAGCTTAGATTTTTGTCACATTGTCCCCTTCATGGTCTCTCAACGAGAATGAAAAGTTTTGTTGTGTCTGGGCTGTGACTGAATTTAGCCACATGGATGTCTAACCATGAGATGTGGAATTTATTTCGTTGATATAATTTTGTTTAGCTTGAGCGAAATTTAGCATATTCTTAGGGACCTTCTTTGTTAGTAAGTTTGTTCCTTTTTATAGAAAAAAAGTAGAGTACTTAAAAAAATTCTATTTGTATGTTTCGATTTACTTTGGTGGCTACCGGTACCTATCAAAAGCATCTTTCTTCTTGTTGGAAAAATTAGTGTAATCTCAAAAGGTGGTTAATGTGCATCATTGGTTTGGGAAAAATTAATTTTGGGATATTATTTTTATATCTATTTATTAAAATATTTTATTACATTTAATGTAGTCAAACTAGCCATTGTAGAAACACCTATATATACACCACTTTGGTTAACACAAAATAGTCAAATTTATCTATCTACTTTCTTCTTTCTTCAATTTGGGTTTATTATTTCTGCTTCCAGTTAATCATTTAAAAAGTTTGTTGCATCTTGGGGGAAATGCCTAATTATATCTTTAGGGATAGTTTCTTAACATGAAGGTAATTTCTATTCTCCATAAAGTACTATTTTTCTATCACTTGTAGCTACCATTTCTAATGGGTGTATTATTCTGTCAAATTGTTGATCCTTCAAATTCACCTCTATCATAAAACTCCTCTTTTGGCCAAGGCCTTCTATAATACCCTAAGTCTCAAAGGAGATATTGCATATCTAAATCGGACTATCAATGAAGAGCGGATGCTTGACAAGATTCTACCTAGAGGTACTTCGAAACCTGCTTATTCCTCTTATTGTAACTCATCACTACACTTGTGGCTTAATTATTTTCATGTCAATTAACTCTTACATTCTGATATTTTCTTGTTTTCCCTTAATGTCCATGTTCAACTTGACATCTAGCAATGTTTTATATTCTCCTTCTATTTCGGTCTGTGACTTGTTGGTTTTAATCATCTTTCATTATTTTTAATTTGCTAATCTGAATACAGGAGATAACAACACTTACCTATTCTTCTTATTTGTAGCTCATTATTACTACATTTGATCTACATTTTTTACAAAGCTTAGAAATCTAGCTGCTGAAAATATAAATGCTATTCTGTTTGAAAATGATCATATGCCTCAAAATATATGAACATTTTCATACTAATAGCATGTACATCTTTAGCCAGTTCTTCATAATGATGTATAATCACTTTGTATATCAAAACTCGATATTGTTTTAATGAACTATAATGTACCTTATCAAACTTCTGAGCATAAGGTTACTTGTGTTACCATTGTTGATCATATAATGTTGCTAAGGCTTAGACTGATTGTTTTAAATGACCTATTTATATATATTGTTTTAAGTGTGTCAAACATTTATTAATGCATATATTTACAAAGTTCATAGAGAAAAGAAAAAAAATACTTTTTTAATTTACACTGTACTTAAAGTTTGTAGTGAATCTGATTGTTCAACTGATATAATACATGAAACTTGATTAACTTTGAGAAAATAATTTAAATAAATTTGGTCAAAGTCTAGGAATGACCAACATTTATTGACTTAAGTAGTGGATTTGATTGTTCAAATACATATTGGATTAACTCTTCTGGAACTAATTGAATTATTTTGACATAGTCTAAAATACACTTGTGCACTAGAATAATAATGTTGCTGAATTCATTCAATGTAAGTATTAAGAGAATAGCACACCGACCAAGAGGAGACAAATAGGCACAACATAGATAGTATCGATTTGCTTTTTTATTTTATCTAGTCTATTATTGTTTGTTAATAGTCTAACAATGAAGGACTTAGATTATGTAATAGTGAGTTTGATTCTATTTTGAATCACATTTTGGCATTTAAATTAAAAAAATTCTTGTTTGTTCTTGAGTTCACCAATATTCTGATGGTTTGATTAGCCTATTGGCATCTCTTTATTATATTAGACATGCTAATTTAGATCTTCAATTCTTTTTTGGTTTCTTTTTCCTTATCTTTTTTCCTAGTTCTAATAAATTTTGGAAGTCTAGTAATAAAATTGACAAAAGTTTGTTTTTCTGTTCTCTCTTTTATTTTATTTCAATCTTTATCTCCCAATTATATTCATCTAAATACGGTAAATTACTGCAAGTGTTCACATCTCACAGAAACAAACACAAAAGGATACACAAACATATATTTGATTTCTCTTTGCATAGAAAATGTTTGTTCTCACTTTTTGTCTCCTTGACTTTGTGGTAAATTTGATTTTTTTCTTATGTTCATTCTTAGATTTTGATTTGTTGGACACTTGTATCAACACTTTAATGTTTGCGTTTCATTGTTGTGTATGGATATCTACTCAAAGTAATTAAATTTGAATTAAGCAAAACAAACAATGATTGGACAACTTGTTTCCTCTTTTTTTATTTGTATTAATTTGTTGATGAATTTTGAATTATGAATCAAAAATGGAGAAATCTTTTGTTCAATCATTGTTACGCTTTGCTTAAATCAAATTTAATTAGACTGAGTATATATGCATATAAAACTATGAAAACATTGACATTAACACTGATATATATGGACAACAAATCAAAATTTAAGATCAAACATTTGAAAAAAATTACTTTTATCACAAAATCAAGAAGGAAAAAAAAGTGTGAACACACATTTTCTGCCAAGAGGAATCAAATATATGTTTATGTACCCGTTTGTTTGTGTTTGTGTGAGATGTGAAGACTTGCAATAATATATTGTATTTAGACTAATACAATTGAGAGATAACTAAAGAAATAAAAGAAAATGGAGAATACAAAAAAACTAAGCTTTTGTCGATCTTGTTACTAGTCGTCCAAAATTTTTTAGAACTGGAAAGAGAAAAGAAAAAATAAACCTAAAATGAATTGCAGATCTCAGTTAACATCTTTAATAAAGTAGTCACAATATAATAATTGAACCATCAACATATAGGTGAACACAAGGGCAAAGAAGAAAAAAAATCATTGAATGCCAAAATGAGATTTGGATGGAATCAAAGTCACCATCACATAATTTAAGCCATTCATTGTAAGAGAATTAATGCAATAATCAATTGAATAAAATAAAGAAACACATCCTTATTCTCTTAGTTGCATTAGTATGTCTCCTCTTGACTGCTGAGCTATTTCCATAATACTTAAATTGAATGAAGAAGCAAAATAGTGTCACCCCTACTAGTTAAAATGCCTTGTCTTTGCCTATAACATATTCTACCAAAAATATGAATTAAAAAGAAAAAACGATTGAGTCAGTGTCTTGTATTTTATATGTATTGTCTTGGACATTGAGTTGTTCCATTGTAAACTACATTTGTTAAAAATTATTGCTTATATATATTACTTTAAAATTACAATGGTCCTTAGAAATCTTATGGCAACTATTTGATCATGTGCTAGGTAAGGCAACTTATAGACCAACAGAGGGACGGATGTCATAGAGTAAAGTTTTCTCTTTAAAACTAAAACATGAAACAATGAACATCCATCTCATTTCTATTACTATCAAAATTTTAAAACAACAAAGTAAAAACTACTTTTTTTCCCAACATGTCTTATGTTGTGTCTAATGAAAGCATTTGGGTTTTTGGTGGAAGATGTTCATGAAAACTGAAGAATATTTTTGGGGGGTTGAGGTTTGTTTCTGATGATTACCTCAGAAGGGATCCACAACTTGTTCGAGTTGAGAAAATGTTTGAACATGTCCAATCTAAGTTTCCTAGAGCACCAAAATTTCGGCTTGTTCTGTTTCATGAGCGGAAAAATTGTGGCATATACGGTTAGTATAATGTACTTGCTCTTTAGATTAGTAGCTAACTCGATGTTGAAATAAGGCAGATTTAACAAGGTTAGCTACTAATCAAGAGAACAAGTACATTATATTAACTGTTTATGCCCCAATTTTTCCACTTAGGAAGCAAAAACAAATAGAAATTTTGGTGCCCCAGGAAGCTTAGATTGGACTTGTTCAAACATTTTCTCAACTCTAACAAGTGGTGGATCCCTTCTGAGGTAATCATCAGAAACAAACCCCAAACGCCCCAAAAAATCTTTAGTTTCCATGAACATCTTTCAGCAGAAACCCAAATGCTTTCATCCAACACAACATACGACATGTTGGAAAAAGAGGTAGTTATTACTTTGTTGTTTCAAAATTTTGATAGTAACAAAAATGAGATGGATGTTCATTGTTTCATGTTTTAGTTTTGATGAGCAAACCAAGCTAACCTTCAACATCAAGTCGTGGTAGCACAAGAGAATTATTCATCCAGAATAAGTATCACTCTAGGATAAAAATTAGTGAGACATAGTATCTAACTGCAAGCAGACGTGATATTGTGTTCAATGTCGGAATGTGTGCAATATTCCAAGCTTATTCGAAGGAATCTTGTTAGAGAACTGCGAAGAAGATTCTGAGATATTTGAAGAAGATAGGGACCCGGTTCTATTCTATCCATCAGAAGATTCATTTGATTTGGTAGGATGTGTTGATACAGACTATGATGGGTATCAATTTAATAGAAAGAGCACCTCAGTAATGACTCATTTTCTGGGTGCATCTCTTATCTCCTAAGTAACTAAAAAGCAAAATTTTGTTATCCTTTCAATAGTTGAGGCAAAGTATGTAACAATAGCAGCTTGTTGTGCACAACTCTTATGGGCAGCAACTTGGAGACTGTGGGAAAATACAAGTGCTCTCAATATGACTAAGAATCAAATTGTTAAAAAGGGAAACATTAGTATGCAATTCTGCAAGACTGAAGATCAAATTGTTGATATTCTCATGAAAGCTCTGAGTAGGGACCTATTCAAGAAAAAAACAAAACAGATTAAAGTTGGGGATGCTAAAACTTGAATGAGTGGATCATGTATGAAGAAATCAACCCATACATGACTATAAAAAGAGAGCATGTATCGTCATTTTTAAGATATGCATGTTTTAGTAATTTCAGTCTCATACCTTTTGTAGGTATACACACAAGGTGAGTATGCCGATGGAAAAGGGAGATCAGGACAGATCTGGGCAGTTACATCCAAATTATATGAAGGGACTTGGTCCTTTCTCGAAGGTTAGAATTCTTAACACAACATTTAAATTACTTAAGAGAACCATTACAATTGCTATGTGGCAGTCATCCAGGTATCTAACCAATGTCCATCATTGAATACCAAATGACACTTTCTTTCGGGAGATCTTACACCCTTTTAGTAATTTTTATATTCTCCATTTCCTTCAATCTCTCCCAAAATTCAAATTTGCTTCCAATCGACTCATCTTTGTTTGTTAATCAGATAGACAAACCCTCTTCATAACCCCCCCTACTTCGACCATTCCTCCTATCGAACAAGAAGTTGCACCTGCTACTGAAGTTTTTTCAACCCCTAGAAAAAGAATCTTTAACCCCCAACCACTGAGGGTCTAGTCTCACCTACGGTGAACCCTCTTTGAAAATGACCTCCCATGTTTGTTCTCCTATCCTAGACCTAAATGCATCTCAAAAATCTACTCTTGGGGGATCTATTCACTCAAAGGTTCAGTCTGTGAAATGAGCCTCTGACCCTATTGTGACCCAACCTGGTTATGTTCTTCCCGCCCTATCTAAACAAAACTTCGATGGAGATCTATCGAAAGGTTAAAATCATAGGGTCGAATATTCTTGCTACAAATGATGAGTGGGTTATTGAATGCCTTACTGAGATGAGGGATGATACAAGTGTTAACTTGAGATATTTTGCATAATGACAAACTGAATTCTTATCGTAGGAAATCAAGGAGCAAGATTTGGAGACTGATAAGCAGCATCACTCAAGGAGATAGATTGATTAAATCAAATCAATCTAAACAATTGACCAATCAGATATCAATCTAACTAGATACCACATCGGATTGTATGAAGCCAAAAAAGAAGAAGAAAAAACAGACTACCAAGATAGGCAAGCAAATCAAGGAAGATCACATTGTTATCTCAAGCAACAAGTCAAGACACACACCAGTATATTAAAGACTAACTACAAAACTCTGTTTCAAGGCGGAATGAATGGTGTTGTAACTCAATCAAGGAAGACTTATTCTGAATCAAGGAAACGTTACAAATTCTTGATTGAAGGATATTCCCTTGGGTTTTCCTATTAGAGCTAAAATCAATGCACTACTAAGCATATAAATTAAGCCCCTTCTCAAAAGCTGAAAATGCGCAACTTCACTTGAATTTATATTGCAATCTTCTTTCATCTTTCATAAAGCTTTGTACACATTTGAGTGAATAATTGAAAAAGCAAAGAGAAGGAAAGATACTGAGTTTAGTTTATACAAGTAGAGGTCATGTCAAGATAGAAACTCTGATTTGTATATCAAATAAGTTTTCGATTCACCTCTCTGTACAACCCAAGTTCTCTTCAAGCTATAAAAGAGGCCCTTAAAACCCAAGGGGACTGGAAATAGACACTACGTCGGTGTTCCGAACTAGTATAAAAACATTTTGTGTCTATTTACTTTCTGCTCGTTACTTATCGTTAACTTTATTATCTAATTTACAGGGAAAGTTGACTTATCTCACAGATCAGTCAACTACGAATTTTAATTCACCCCTCCCCTCTTAACTTTCAATAAGAACTCATTTTTGGGAGAGGAAAACCAAATTTGTGTTCGCTCTAACTCTCTTGGTTTGGGTTCTCCACCCAGATTTGATCAGACCTAGGCACTGGTTTAGCTGTTGCTTCTGCTGATACTGATAAGAAAATAAGGATGATCAACCTTTACGGTAGAAATTGCAAAGAAAGCAAGTTCCGTTTTCAAAAGGAAAGGACAAAGTAGCTGAGGAGCAAAGTGTGAAACCAAGTCCTTATCATACAAGGGGAACCACTCTAAGTGATACGATGAAGCCTAGAGAAACTTGAACTAAGGAGAATCGGAGAAAAGGAATCATTCTATTATTGATGAGGACTAGGTTCCTGATGTGAATCTGGTTGACAATTCTAAAGACAAGGAAGAAAGTGAGACAGTGTATGCAGATGTTGTTGTTGCAGTTGAGAAGAGAAGAGGGGAGGCACCAAAGAAAAAGAGTACCAAAAACCAAGGATAAGAAAGCCTCAAGCACAAAATAAGAATGAATCAGAAGGGAAAGGAAAAAGGCTGGCTACAAAGGGAAGGCAAAAAGAAACTGTGAAGAGGAAAATGTAGGAATCCTGTCCAGATTATGAGTCTGACAAGGGACCAAGTTCATCTAGAAGGAAAAGGAAGGATGAGAAGGAATTGACAAAGGAGGAAAGGATCGATATCTTGAGAACTCTGAAAGTTCTCAATGGAAGTGTGTTTGATCTTGAAATAAATACAAAGCCAGGGATAAGAAGCATGGTTGATGCTGTAATGATACAAAGCTGGACACAATTTTTTTTAGTACATGTGCTTGTACTGCATGAATCATAAGTGAGGGAATTCTTCTACAAGATGGTATTTCCTGAAGATGGGAGCCTAAATGCTCAAGTAGGCAACATGCGGTTCCACTTGAATGAGGAGATTTTGGGGAAAATTCTGCAAGTGCCAAGGGAAGGAATCCAGACAATTGTTGAAAAGTCCCCATCAAAGGAATTTGTTCAGGAAATTAGCAACTTCTCAATCAAAGTAATGAAGGTATTCCTTAAGAGTATCTCAAAAATAAGTATCAATTGTTCTTTGAGTTTATTAATAAGGTGGTGTTGCCTAGGTGTGAAAAGAGAATTGTTTCCTCTAATGCGGACTTGTTCCTTATTGAGCCTTGA
Organism: Solanum stenotomum; assembly: GCF_019186545.1. Classification (NCBI taxonomy): domain Eukaryota; kingdom Viridiplantae; phylum Streptophyta; class Magnoliopsida; order Solanales; family Solanaceae; genus Solanum; species Solanum stenotomum. The sequence continues at coordinate 103,264,762 of NC_064282.1, forward strand.
GCACAATTGAGTTAGTCAATCTCCCTGCCAGCATGCTGGAGCATATGCACAAGACCATGTTTGTTAAAGATGGCAAGCATGGCATGTGCTATGAGTATTTGCTAACAAAGGTGTTCAAACACTTTAAAATTCCCTTTGAACATGAAGTAAGAGGCACTGTGAGAAATTCAAACATGAGCAACTCAAACATGAGTTGGAATCCATAGTAGTAACATTGGCCAACGGGAGTGCAGAAATTGCTTGCCTGCATGTTCAGGTGCAATTAGCAAAAACAGAGGGACCAGGCGGAGAAGAATTGGCCTCCTTGAAAGTTCAAAATGAATTCATGGAAACCAAAATGTTGAGCTCAATGAGATACTTCTCAAGAACCATGTTGAGGTAGATGCTCGCTTATCCCTACTGTTTCAAACCCCTTCTTCCAAGCCTCCTTCCTCCTAAGTTCCAACATAAGTCCCTTCGTTTCTCTTTTGTTCATTGCAACTCAATGGGTATTGTCCCCGATCTTGTTTGTAATGTTAATTGGAATGTTTTGTATGTTCCTCTTTGATTATAAATGAAAATGACCTAGTTGTTGCTGACCTGTCTCATTACTTTATCAATCTTTTACTTATTCTTAGTGTTGTCCAAGCGGCCATGAATTTTTTTGAACTACATTTCTGTTAACTTGGGTTACTGCTTTAACTCTTTTTATGACGTCAAAAGGGGGAAAATTGTTAGGGGTATGAGATCTGTTAGTAGTTTCTTGAAGAGGACATGGTCATGCTGATATGGGGAATTGATGAAAAAGGGAAGAAGTTGAGTAAGTTTGTCATCCTCAAAAAAGGGAGAAAATGTTATTTTGAGCTAACTCGGAAGTTTTTATGATTTAACAAACTTTGGGATTTAATAGGTAACCAGATCCCAGGTGAGACTAAGAGTTCCATTATTTGAAAAGGACGATTGTCTAAAAGTTGCAACAGTGTCACTGTTGTGGTTGGTGCACGTCTGTTTGCAGAGCAACAATACTCTCAGCCAATGGCATTGCTTCAAGATATTTTTTTTGTCTATCTTATATAAGTCTCTTCTCCAATGATACAACATAGTTTTTGCATCCTGAAATTAACAAAAGCAAAAGCCATTCTTGAGTGAAATATTTCTCAAAGAACAACAGCGAGACCTGATAGAGTTATCTTTGTTCTTAGTTGTTATTATGCTTCATATTTTGTGTTTATTCTTGTAAGATCTATTCCTAAGTTATAAAGGAATTAGATCAGTTTCAATCTTCATCATTTTGTATCATAGCTAGAGTTAGCTATGTCTGGCTTTTAAATTCTAGATCGACTAGAGTTAGTTGGTCTAGTAAGCCATAGAGTTATTGCTCTGAATTGGGTAACATAGTTGCTACATTTAGGGGGAAGGGATTAAGAGGTTAATTCCTAGATTACTAGAGTTTGTAATCTGAATCTTTGATCCTTTTGATGATAATGGAGTTGTGTTGAAATCCTATGTGACATGTCGTGGTTTTATCCTCCCTTGAGCAAGGGGGTTTCCACGTAAGCTCCCCTTTTGTTTTTTACTTTGAGTTATTTACTTTCCGCACTGATATTCTGTCAAGGACCTGTTCCATTGACTAATAGTGGACACATATTTTCTATCAGGGCCTCAACGATCCCGGTGGCGATGTTCAAAGTGTGATGGACCTGGTCAAATTGAGGAGCTTGTTGTGGATTGAAGAATTGACAAAGAGTCATGAGCTAGGAGTTGTAGTTTCAGTCATTATAAGTCCAACTACAGTTTATGGTATTAACTTGGGCAATGAAATGTTCTATGGTGATGTTGAGGATGATATGCTGGACATACGCTTTGATAAGGTGGCCAAGGATGGGGGTCTTTCACCTAGGAAACAAAGGAGAGGAAGCTTCAAAACCAAAAGGATGACACATGGAATACGACATAGTTGTGATGGTAAGGTGATGGAGGAATTTGTTCTAAAAGTCACTTACCAATGTGACTAGAAGAATAAAATCATACAACAGTGTCAACAGCATCCAATAAATTGAAGAAGAAGTGATGAACTGTCAAGAGTTGTTGGACAAATTTGATGAAGATGACGAGATAAAAGAAGTGTTAAGTTAGATGGGCAAGACATCTTTTTAAGTTCATACATATATAAAATGAACTGTGGGGTTGATAACTCAACTTTATTCTTAATTTTTCTATTTTTGGAATGCTTAAGCATCCTCGTTTATAACACCATCATAGAGTTTATTATAAACACTATAATGATCATAGAGTACCTAGTTTTTTTCTAGCTCTTATATTCTTCATGCTTGTTAATTAGTAGAGGTTCGTTACCTCATTAGAATTAGTAAAGCAGTTTAGATCCCGTTGCTTGTACTATTCTCTTTTAGGTCCACTTTTATTTATTAATTGAAAAACTAGCCCTAAGCACCTCACCTAATTGATTCCATTAAAAAAAAGACAAACAAGACTGAAATTTTGGCCTATTTTGTATGCATTTTAGTCATATATAACTGAAGCACACATACATGGAAAATTAAGATCTACTTAAAAGAGTTCAACTTTCAAATAGGAGATGATCGTACATTTGGTGGATTTCATGGCACAAAACCTGGTAGTAG
>NC_064282.1:103268358-103274332 GCF_019186545.1 Solanum stenotomum
TATGGTTTTGATATGTTCTTTTTAGAAAGTGTTTTCAAGAGCAATTACCTCTTTTAAGAGGGAAGTTTGAGCAATTATTTCAAACTAAAGAAAGATGTGTTTAAAACACTTATGAGCTAAAGTATTTTTGGGAGTAGTCTTGAGCACCGAATTGGGGACACGAGTTCATATTAACTTAACTCTCCATAAGAACCATGTAGCCAAACATGGGATTTGACGGGTCATACTTTTTAGATGATCACGTAAAGTTAAGCTAGTGGATCCACTAAGTTAAAGTTAAAGTAAGGTCCTATATCACGGCAAGGTATAGGATGGTCCTTGGGCAACGTGAGGTAAAAAGTTGTATCACCACTTAAGCATGTAGTGGTGGCTGTCGGTTAGAGAAACTCCTAGAATAGAAATTGCATTATTCCTCCAGGGGTTCTGCTTAGTATGGTTGGGGGTATGGGACTTAATTCATGCATTGCACAAGTAGACCTTGAGAGGAAGCATGGTATTTTTATGATATTATAAATATGATTTTGAAGTCATGTTTTAAATAGTTTTACATGCTTTATATGTATTGCATGTGTCTCATTGCTTTATATTGAGCTCAGTTATTCATAAGTTGAACAGAGCCAAGGTAAGTTCTTTTTGTATCCCTTTCAAGCTTAAGTTGTTGGTTACCTGTCCAGCTCGCATACTCGTACATTCCATGTACTGATGCCAGTTGGCCTGTATCTTATTATGATGCAGACGCTGGTACCCAGGATCAGCATCCAGCATGCCGTTGATCCAGCTGAGCACTCCAGAGTTAGTGGTGAGCCTCCTTGTATTCCGAAGGACTCTGTTATTTCGTTTTTCCTAGTTTTGTCTTATTAGGATATTGCGGGGTCTGTCCTAACATCCATCTCAGTATTATAGAGGCTTCACAGACAATCAGTCAGTTAGTGTTGAGTCTCTCGTCTCTATATATGTAAATATTCTATTTTGAGACTCGAGTTGCCTTTTTGGTCAGATTTTATTAGTTAAGTTGTCTTATGACCTTTCATTGCATTGAGTTATTCTGTTGAGTCAGGTTTCCGCTGAGTTCAGTAAGCCAGACCAAGGGTTCGCTTGGGGGCCAGCAATGGTCTTCGAGTGTCAGCCACGTCCAGGGTATAGGCTCGGGGCATGACAAAAAACTAGCCATCAAGTTGTGTATATGACTTCTGTTAAAGGATAAGAACTCAAGTTGGCCACCAAAGTTGTTATTTCCAACTGATAAGTCCTTGAGCTTTTCAAATCTAAAGAAATCGGAAATTGGTGGTTCAAGATAGTTATTACTAAGGTCCAAAGCCTCTATGTTGGTGAGATTCCATAGAGGTTTAGGAATAAGCCCCGAGAGATTACAATCACTCATGTCCAAGTCATAAAGTGAAGGGATTAGACATGAAGAATATGAATGCGACAAATCAAGATGCGTCTAACTAGAAAACTCACTAAATTTAGGTGAAATAAGCGATCTAGCGAATGTGTGGTTGATTTATAACTTTATATCTTAGGAGTAGGACAGTCAAGAATGCGTGGATCATTCAAGACACATTAGCATGGAGTACTCCTCGTGTTTGTACCGAGGTTAGAAACCCACATCCTTCTCAATAGAATAGGTGGGGCAATTCGGGTTGTGATTTGCCCTCCCAAATGTTATTATTGTTGAGTTGGATTGGGTCAAGACAGACTAAACAATGGGTACCCAAATTTGAAGTTTCACCATATCAATATAGATTTTTTCTTTTTGAAAATTTTCTATACAAACTTTTGACAACAAATCCATCAAAATTAAAACATGAAACAATGAATATATAAAAATCTTAGTTTTTTTACCATCAAAATTCTGAAATAAATTTAAAAAAATTACCTCTTTTTGCAAAATTTTAGCCCCATTGTTTTTTGAAATTCCAACCATAGGGAGGGAGAACTCATTACCCCCTTCCCCCCTCCCTCGTCCTCATTGAATGTTTTGGTGGGTCAATTAGGTGCAAAGTTTAAGTTGAATTTTTTGGGGGGGATGGTGCAAAAATCACTATGGTTTATGACTGAAAATTGAACAAGAAATTTTCTCTTGTTTTTTTTTTTTTTAGGTTTTGATTTTGATTTTTTAAAGAATTTTTTAAGTTGGATTTTTTAGATCGATTGAGGCCTTTTTTAGTAGTGAACAACATATTTAATTTAAGAAGGTAGGATGTACACATATCATACCCTTACCTTTTCTAGATAAAGAGGTTATTTCTTATTGATCCTCAATTCAAAAGATGAGATTATTCAGAGCTCTTTTGAAGTCAGGTCTTTTTAGTAGTGAACACCATATTCAATATAATCTCACAAGTGAGTTTGAGGAGGCTAAGGTGTACACAAATTTTACACATATATTTGTGTGATAAAAATGTTGTTTCAAATAGACACACAATTCAAAAAAAGAGTTCGAAAGTTGGTTGTAAAGAAAAAATATGACAACAAAATAGCAATAGAGAAAACAAATTTAGATTTACTCGTAGATGCACTTTGATTGATCAAATAGTACAGGTTTTTATTATAAAAAAATTACAAGATGATATAATTTATATGGGAAAATCAAATGGTTTTTGTTGGTGAAATTACAATTGAAAATAAACTGAAGAAAAAACTTTATCTTCATGATGAGACATGGATATCTCGCTCTTTTAAAGAAGATTCAAGCCCACGATAATAAATCTTTTCATCAGTCCAGTAGTAATCCTCTTGACTTGTTCCCTCAAGGATACAACAAAGCCCGACCACAAAGTACAACTCAACATACACCGGACAAGAGTTGAGTCAAAAGCTCAATAAAAAAACACCCCCCTTCAACTAATAAGAACTTTCTCTTTTTATGCAATTTTATGCACTCTATATTTTCTTATACACAAAAACTAAGTAAGATCATCACTATTTACGGAAGGGGAGAATTCTTCCTTGTAATGAATAGGAAGATTATGAGGTAAATAAATGGCCTAAAACGAGGTTGCATGAGTTACAAGGCATAAAAAAGTAGAATAATGAGTGAAATAATAGAGTTTCAATAAGAAGTTATGGTCATGGCTGACCACATTCAGTCACTAAAAAAAGGCAATTACTCCCAACGTTCTGCTAATACAAGAGGTTGATGCAAACCATAAAAACTAGAGATAAAAAAAACACATGACGAGGGTTAGGATATTAATTATAGTCTACAATCTACATTGATAATAAACTGTGAAATATTACCAGAACAACGAAACAAAAGAAATTTAATACACCTAAAAATAATATAAACTCTACCACCTTTTAGTAAGCTTCACTCATTATTCCCAAAATATTCTTATTTTTTCTTTGTCGTTCTTCTTTGTTACCCTTTGTAATCATAATCCGGATCGTTCTTGAATTCGCAAGATAGCTTATTTCTCATTCTCACGCTCCTCCTAACTGATTACTCACCTTCTTGAGCTTTGTTACGTGCCTAGTATGCCCTTTTCTCCAATTTTCGGTTGGCCAACATTGGGTTACCAGCTGTAGGTAATCCACACACAATTTTGTGACAAAATAAGGGTTTCTTACCCATTTCTCTCATAATATTGGCTCTGAGTTCTAGCGCGATAGAATACTGAAGAGTTTCATTTGGGTAATAAACAATGGCATTGTTGAAAATCAACAAGAGATCTATAATTAAGCTGGTGATTTTCACGTTCGAATAAACATCTTGTTCTAACTTGTTTTGAATAATCTGTAAATCCATATGCTGCTTAATTTGTTTAAAATAATATAGATCTTCCTAAAAAAATATAAACATTAGCACTAATAAGGAATATATATAATCCTTGTTTTATGAGGATTATACTATAAATTTGACCTCACAGTGAGTTTAGAAAGAAAGAAAATGATCTTTGGTATTAAACATGTCAGATACTCCCTTCTTTCCAATTGTAGCACTATTTTATTATCAATCTGTTAAAAATAAATGACATATGTCTATATTTTAAAATAATTAAGCTATAAAATTTCTATTTTGTCATTAGTGAGAAGTTTTATAGTCACACAAATATTACAATGTATTTAAGACCACAAGTTTCAGAATTCTATGTTTTGGTGTTGAGCCAAATTAAATATGCCTTTAAAGATAAAAAGATGTAAACTTTAAAGCTAATCATGTTTCAATTAATAAAATACCATTTCTTTTTCATAATAGATAAAAGAGGAAAGAACATGGGAAATCGAGATTTAAAATATGAGGATGACAAACCACAATATATAGATTAGCAATGTATTTACCTGACTGGGAAGTCGAGATTCAAAAAGACAACAATGCTTGTGAGATCTCACTGCATTAAGGAATTTTATGAAATCTTGATTAATATTCTCCATCTTTTCATTAGATTTATCATCACCTCTTTCCTCATTTAACTTTATTCTTTCTTCAGCTTCCTGTTTTAAAATATTTGGAGATTTTTCCTACATAAACATAAAATAAATAGAGATATCAGTAATTAGATTACCATTTTGTTGTCAGACTTATAATTAAAAATGTGGATATATAATTTCAGCCTCATATGTCTATTGGTGAAAATTATAATTACTTAATAGAAACCATCAAGAAGAATAAAATATGCATTTGAAGAGAGATGACAAATAATCGTACAAACTCTTTGAGAAATAAAGATCCTAACATACAAAGAATTGCTAGTTGGAGAATCTTAGTAGCTTTATTTTTTACTAGCTAAATTTTTAATTTATAGTTGAGGGTTCAACTCCTACCTTGTAATCCCCTTCTCCATTTACATTTCCCTAACCTCAATTTTGTTTCATTTTTTAAAATAAATAAGAATTTCTGGTTTTGGAAGACGCCATCAATAATATGAAGGTTTTTCTTTTGGAAGATTTAAGCAATTTTACTTATCAAAATTTAGTTTTATCCTTTTTAGTTATTTTTCAGTGTACCAAAAAAATAAATTTACAAACATTAATTTGGACAATAAAAGTATAAAACTAATGAATAATTATATGGGGCCAATCATCAAAGCTAACTATCAATTAGTGATTTTTATAAGGAAAAACATTAATTAGTTATGAAATTCGTTGTTAAAAAGTATATAGCTAATAATATTATTTGACATTTTGTCCTAAATATATTAACAATGTAGTTTTGATGTTTAGTGATAGTGGTTATTCGTTTCTCTTCCCTCTTTTTTTTTGTAGTAATGATAAAATTGGAATCAAGAACACTTTATTTGAAAAAAAAAATGGAATATTTTAGTGTAGATTATAGCAATTAGTGATACTTTATTTATGCCCCAATTCCTAAGCTTTAGAAAAGATATATATCTTTGAATATATTTTGTGTCTCCTAGATAATTTTGTTTTTGTAGAAATCATCATATAAATGTGGATCAAACAAAAAATTAGTGAAAACGCACAATTCTTCAAATATCATAAGTAAAAAACATGAAAAGGTAAAAAAGAGGGAGTTATGAAAAAGATAAATCATACTGAAGTGGAGTATCCCCTAGTTTGACTTGCTCTGTCCAATAATATCTAAGTCTTTGTAAGTTTATCTGCCATCAAATTTATGAATCCACTCTCATCATCTTCTTCTTCAGTAAATTTTGTCTAATATAGACTCTTAAAATGCCCTTTTAAACTTTCGTACTTGACCTGACATTCTACAGAGGTATATTGAAGAATACATCGAAATCGTTTGGAAATGGAATTTGAGAATTCGGCAGCCACCATTTCCCAATTTTCTAATCCATGGCAACGCACTGAACATGCCAACACCATATCTTCTTCAACTTTCTCCATTTTTTAAAGAAGGTTTAGAGTTTTTCAAAGGAACTAAATCACTTGGTAAATTTATAATCCATTTTTTTCTTCTTAAAATGGGCATACCTTGCATTAATTAGTAGTGGTTATATTTGGTAAAAATCTTATTTTGGTCAAATATGAATTAAATGAATCAAGACCA
>NC_064282.1:103275432-103293816 GCF_019186545.1 Solanum stenotomum
ATATTCATAAAGTGATCAAGATGTGGGTGCACTCTTCTTGACAACCAAATATTTTAACAAGATCCATAAAACCCTTTCACGGAGATCAAATAAATCCTAAGGAGGTCCACATCATCCTTAGTTTGAGTGACACTAACAGCCCTTGAATCACGAAGAAATCTTAAGAGAGAGGAATCAAGGAATAAACATATTTGTACTCACAATCTTTATGAATAAAATCATTCTTTTTTATTTATTATGTGATTGCAATATATTTTTTGTATTTGAGAAAAAATATTGCAAATAAATTGGCACGCCCAGTGTGACCCAATTTACCGTTCATCTCCTCTCTCACAAATCAAATGAAAATCTGAAGTCACAAACCACAGAGATAGAAACCCCATTTTTGTGGGTACTTCAAGTCTCGTCTTTGAGTGTATCAAGTCTACACTCCGACAAGCCTTGAAGTAGGGGGCATTTATAAACACCAAAATTTTGTGGAACTCTATGAGATGATTACCCTTCCTCAAGAAAAGTGTGACAATTTGGAAACTCATGATTAGTGGGAACATCCTCCTGAATGAGCTCAATACGCTTTGTAGCTTAGGAAAAGTTTAAATTGGGTTTCAATATCATTGTTGTCAATGTACGCAAATCATACTCATTCAAATTACAAAAATTCTAGTATTAAATGTGTCAACATTTAATAGGTCGCTCAAATACTTTAATGTAGAAAAAAGATTATTATTTTTCTTTTATGTCCTAAAATTTTTACATAGGCTATGGATCACTGTGGTCCAAGCCAAGTGACACTTTGCATTAGGTACCTGGACAATAAGAATTCCTACGCACCCAGTGCAACACACAATGCTAACAAGTTTTATTCTATGTCCTATATTTTTACATAACCTATGGATCATTGTGGTCCAAGGCAAGTGACACTTTGCATTAGGTATCTGGACAATAATAACTCATGCACACCCAATGCTAAGTAATTAAAAACCAAGTTAAATAAAATTTAAGTGAATATCAAAGCTAGCAGTATATTGATCATACTAGTATAAAAGGTTTACAGTATTAGGCATTATGTGGAAGTTATGATAAAGGCATTTGTCAAAAAATATTGATATGAACAACAACTACATGTCAATTCTAAGCTAGTTGGGGTCAATTCTCTTGGTTTTTAGATCAGGGCGAGGAGGAATGAATGTACAAGTGACATGTATAAGTTATACATCCAATCCCCATACTACCTTAATCTAATAATTAAATCATGAAGACATAAAGAACTTCACAGATTGGAGGTGCACCAAAATTCAATTAATACCTACCTAGAATAGTAGGGTTCATGGAACATAATAAAAAGGCAATTTCATATATTGTTCACTACAGGAAAATTCCTTTTGCATCAGAAATATATTTTTTTAGCATTCAATCAAAACATTACCTGGTCGTCAAGGAAGTCAGTTGAGAACCACGAGGTATCAAGTACAATTTTCAGCGGTGGCAAAAATGTAGGTGATTTCTTCTATTTATGCTTTGAAGGATAGACTTACCGAGTATCACAATCTAGAAAGCATGGTTTAGAGATAGAAAGGAAGAGGGAGAAATATCAATTGATGTAATTCTAGATGCAAGAACAATAAATTGAACCACAATCAAGCAAACAAAATATACTATTAAGAAACAGAAAAAAAGGACAGAGATTTAGAAGTAAAAAAGGACGGTCTAGCAACTAAAAGACATTTAATTACTAGAATAAAATCTAAGGGTGAAAAGAAATTAAACTCATTCTAGTGGAGACTAACCTAAGTAATCAAGAGGGTTCAATTGAATAGATATGAGGGTTTCTTCAAACTCACAAAGAAGCCTAAACATCAAATGTTCTTTCAAAAACCAACTCCTAAAATAAACCCTAGTTTCTACTATTTATATTAATAGATAAACTAACCTAAGCTAGTTACAATAATACCTGTGAGCTAAACCCAAGGAAAGTCTAGCCTATTAATTATTTAAAATTTAGTCATCATATACATATGAACAATGCCTATTATACTGTTTGAGGTCATTCTCACTATTTTAAGTCAAACTTCAACAAATCTTTTGTGTGCATCTCCATGCTTTTGGGAGATAAATATTACATAGAAGATATGAGATGACCCCAAAGGCACTTGATCGATCTTTATTCTCGTCTGATTAATTAATTTCTACAAAAGATCTATCTAACTACGGAATGAATGATTTGATCAATGAATATTCATTTTTTTCTTCAATGTAGAATGAATTCGCACCAATTAATTAACTCCGATCGAACTAATCAAACCCCAAATCAAGTTATAAATTTAGTTAGGATTCTAGGAGACAAAAATTTGTTTGCAACAAATCTTATATATGGAAAATTAACTCTAACCACAATATAAATATGACGAAACAAGAATATTTTATTAATTAACAGTTTGGGTACAATTATGTCCCTCTCTTGATTCTTTTGTAGGATAATTTACAGCTAAAATGAATTTTATTTGATATCCATGTAAAGACGTTTTGGTGGATTTCTTTTTTTGTGAAGAATTTGGTTATCAAGAACATTCCACCCACATCTTGATATCTTTGTAAATATTCCATGAATTTATGAAATTTTCAAGATCCCTCTCTAAGGGATATATTACCCTTTATATAGTGTAAGGTATAAGTACTTTTGAAAAATCCTAACTGAAATTGGACTCATCTAGTAGAGTCCCATACAATTTTGATGTCTACAAATGTCGAGGTCCTATCTCATAAAGAAACTGATTTCTTTTTTAAATAACGTTTCTGGTTACATAGTTCACTTAACTCTCTTGTTGGCTAGAGTTTTATTGTTTGAGGTGTAATCAACAGTCCCAAAAGAGGTCTTATCTTTAGAAATGTATTAATATCTTTGTTGAAGCTAGAATAAACAAAGATCGCACAAACAACAGACCCAACAATATCTCCAAGCACCTTTGAGAAAGTAGTTTCAGCCTCCCATACAAACGTGGACACGAGATCCAATTTCTCAAACATCCTCAATAGTAAAACATATGTGACTTTGTAGATCTGGCAAGGCATGATGAAGGTGCTTCTGCAGGCCAGCCTTAACTGCATATTGAGCATATCTTTCATTGTTTAAAGAAGGAGACCTCGAATCAGTAATTAGTCATGGTGTAAGTACGAGTATTTAAAATCGAGATGTGTTGTAAAAACATAATCTAGCACTGCATCTCCAAGAAGTTCAAAACGTTGATATCATCATGGAATCTCATGTAGCATGTATGATTCTTGAGTTAGAGCTTCAACAAGCAGTGAAGGATCATGGATCTTGTAATGTAGCAGGGATTCAAAGTACCAGACATTAACTATCTTCTCAGCATTCGTAGGGAAGTGTCTTGGCATAGGTGCATCGACAAAATCAATGTGCAACCAAATCCATTTCATAAATGATTAAGCCGCTACATCCCCACACGAGTTGAGGTAGGCACTTATTAGTGCCTCAACCACATCAACTACTGCTTACTATTTCTAATCGTTTGCCTTGGCCTACAACCACATCAAAGTTGTGAACTTGAGAATTAGGAATGATTCATGCTTTAAAATCGAATGGTTCATTACGGATAAATTTTAATATTTTACGAGCACATCCAAACTTGCACAGTGTAACATTGGAAATGATTTTAGTTTTCTTAATTCTGAGAAAACCCTCGTGATGACTTTCATAAGTCTTAAACAGTTGTATACTAACATCACATTTGAGAAAATAGTCTCCAAGTTTCTCAAGTTATTCCAAATGAAACTTCTGGAGGCATTTCTTTGTTGTCATTACTTCCAAAACCTTAGCAGTTGGGATACAAAGTTTTAGTTTGCAGTGATCCAAAAGCTTTCTTTCAAAGTTTATTTAGCATGATTGCTTCCCCTAAAAAGTTTAAAGGTTGTAGCACGACAGATAGTTATTGGCGAAAGATTCTTGACCTCGAGTATCTTATGAATTCTAAGGTATACACATATGGCAGTGAATCTGTTATACTCCACCCAAACAGATTCACTGCCATACGTGTATACCTTAGAATTTATAAGATTCTCAAAGTTAAGATTATTTCACCAATAACTATCTGCCGTGCTAGAACCTTTAGACTTTATAGGGGAAGAAATCATGCCTAATAAAATTGAAAAGAATTCTTTTTTATCACTGCAAACTAAAACTTTTTGTCCCAACTTCTAAGGTTTTGGAATTGATGACAACAAAGAAATGCCTCCAGAAGTTTCATTTGGAATCACTTGGGTAACTTGGAGACTCTTTTCTCAAAGATGCTATCAGTATACAACTGTTTAAGACTTATGAAAATCATCATGAAGGTCTTTTCAGCGTTAAGAAAGATAAAATCATTTTCAATGCTACATTGTTCAAGCTTGGATTTGCTCGTAAAATTCTTAGATTTATCCGTAATGAACTATTCGATCATAAAATGGGGCTCATTCCTAATGATAATTCTCAAGTTTAAAGCTTTGGCAAAGAGTTTGCCTTCGGTGAAAATGTATAGTAGGGTAAAGTAGGAGATTAGAAGCAAAAGTGTAGCTGATGCGCTTGAGGCACTAACAGGTGCCTACCTCATCTCAGGCGGGGAAGTAGCAACTTTATCATTTATGAAATGGATTGCGATAGACATTGATTTTATTGATGCACCTATCCTAAGGCACTTCCTCATGAATGCTGAGAAGCTAGTCGATGTACGGTACTAGGAAATCACTGCTACATTAGAAGTTTCACGACCCTTCGTTGCTTGTTAAAGTGCTCACTCACAGATCTTACATGCTACCTGAGATACCAAGATGTTATTAGCACTTGGAATTTCTTAGAGATGTAGTGCTAGGTTATGTTATTACAACACATCTCTATTTCAAATATTCGAGACTGAATCCAAGACTAATTACTTATTTGAGGTCTACTTTTGTAAATAATGAATGTTATGCTCAATCTGCAGTTAAGGCTAGCACGCATAAGCACATTCTTCATGCCTTGCCAAATATGCAAAGGCATATATGTTGTACGGTTGAGGACTTTGTGAAATTGGATCTTGTGTCCACGTTTGAATGGGAGAGTGAAACTACTTTCCCAAATGTGCTTGGAGATATTATTGAGTCCTTTGCTAGAGTGTGATCTTTGTTGATACTGGCTTCTATAAAGATACTACATTTCTAAGCATAAGACCTCTTCTGGAATAGTCGATCAAACAATAAAACTGTATCGAACAAGACAGTTATGTGAACTATGTGACCCAAAAAAAAATTCATAGGACAAGAATTTGACATTTGTGATACATCAAAATTATGCAGGACTCTACAAGATGAGTCCAATTTCATTTAAGGTTCTTGGAGACTACTTACCCTAAACTCAAGCTCACACTTATTTAAAGTGTAATGTATTTCCTTGAATAGGCATCTCTAAAATTTCATATATTCATGGAATATTCATAAAGTAATCAAGATGTGGGTGCACTCTTCTTCACAACCAAATGGTTTAACAAGATCAATAAAATCCTTTCACGGAGATCAAATAAATCCTAAGGAGGTCCACATCATCTTTAGTTTGAGTGACACTAACATCCCTTGAATCACGGAGAAGTCTTAAGAGAAAGGAATCAAGGGATAAACATATTTGTACTCACAATGTTTATGAATAAAGTCATTCTTTTTTATTTATTATGTGATTGCAATATATTTTTTGTATTTGAGAAAAAATATTGCAAATAAATTGGCATGCCTAGTGTGACCCAATTTACCCTTTATCTCCTCTCTCACAAATCAAATGCGAATCTGAATCCATAAACCGCAAAGATTGAAACTCCATTTTTCTGGGTACTTCAAGTCTCGTCTTTGAGTTTAACAAGTTTACACTCCCACAAGCCTTGAAGTAGGGGGCATTTATAGACACCAAAAATTTGTGGAACTTTATGAGATGAGACACTTCCTGAAGAAAAGTATGACAATTTGGAAAGTCACCATTAGTGGGAACATCCTCCCTAACGAGCTCAACACACTTTCTACCTTAGGACAAGCTTAAATTGTGTTTCAATATCATTGTTATCAATGTACACAAATCATACTCATTCAAATTACCAAAATTCTAGTATTAAATGTCTCAACATTTAATAGGTCGCCCAAATACTTTAATATAGAAAAAAGATTATTAGTTTTCTTTTATGTCCTATATTTTTACATAGGCTATAGATCACTGCGGTCCAAGCCTAGTGACATTTTGCATTAGGTATCTGGACAATAATAACTCTTGCACACTCACTGCAACTGTCACGCCCCGAGCCTACACCCTGGACGTGGCTGGCACTCGAAGACCATTGATGGCCCCCAAGCGAACCCTTGGCCTGGCTTACTTAACTCAGCGGAAACCTTAACTCAATAGAATAACTCCATGCAATAAAAGGTCATAAAACAACCTAACTGATAAAATCTGGCCAAAAAGGCAACTCGAGTCTCAAAATAGAATATTTATATGTATACACGCAGATGAGAGACTCAAAACTAACTGGCTGACTGTCTATGAAAGCTCTATAATACTGAGATGGATGTTGGGACAGACCCCGCAAGATCCTGATAAAACAAAACTAGGAAAAACGAAATAACAGAGTCCTTCGGAATGCAAGGAGGCTCACCACTGACTCTGGAGTGCTCAACTGGATCAACGGTGTGCTGGATGCTAATCCTGGGTACCTGCGTCTGCATCATAATAAGATGCAGGCCAACTGGCATCAGTACATGGAATGTACGAGTATGCGAGTTGGACAGCTAAACAACAACTTAAGCTTGAAAGGGATACAAAAGAGAACTTACCTTGACTCTAATAAACTCTTGAGTAACTGAACTCAATATAAAGCAATAAGACGTATGCAATATATAAAGCTTGTAAAACTATTTAAAACATGAAGTCAAAAATCATATTTATAATATCATAAAAAATACCATGCTCCCTCTCAAAGTCTACTTGTGCAATGCATGAATGAAGTCTCATACCCCCATCCATACTAAGTAGAACCCCTCGAGGAACCATGCAATTTCTACTTTGGGAGTTTTTCTAACCGACAACCACCACTAGGAGCCTAAATGGTCATACAGCGTTGTTACCATCACGCTGCCAGACTGCCTTATACTTTGTTGTCATAAAGAACTACTTTAACATTAACTTAGTGGATCCACTAGCTTAACTTACGTGATCATCTAAAAAGTATGACCCATTAAATCCCATGTTGGCTACATGGTTTTTATCGAGGGTTGAGTTAATATGAACTCGCGTCCCCAATTTGGTGCTCAAGACTACTCCCAAAAATACTTTGGCTCATAAGTGTTTTAAACACAGCTTTCTTTAGTTTGAATTAATTGCTCAAACTACCCTCTTAAAAGAGGTAGTTGCTCTTGAAAACTCTTTCTAAAAAGAACATATCAAAACCATATTTTAATATGATCATTGATAACTCGGGAAGTCATACTGCATAAACATTGATGGTATATCTAGAGACCATACTGTTTAAACATTGATGACATACTTGGTTGTCATACTATACATGTTTTAGAAACTCTTTCGCAAAACTCATCTACTCATCTTTTTCTTCAAAAGAGATGGTACTCAAACTGCTCAAAACTCTTTTGGAAAATCTCAGTTTCCCCTCATCTTAAATGTGAAAACATTTATAAACTTCTTTGGGAATACTTAGTTCCCTAATAACTTTTGAGAAATGAACTTGACTCTATACGTTTTACTAAACTTGAAACTCTATACTCTTTACTTAACTTGAAACTCTATACTCTTTACTTAACTTGAAACTTGAGCATAAAAATGAAGTTAAAACATTCAATAAAGACTCTTGAAAAACTTTAAAGACTTGTTTTTACTTACCTCTTAACTTCTAAGCTTGACTCTAACTTCACTTGAGTTGATCCTAACTTTCCTCGAATTGTATTATGGATTCAAGGGTAATGATCTCATGTTCATGTTTATGGATGAGTTCGGGATGTCTAGATGTACCTTAGAGTGTTGAAAACACCTATAAAACATAGGTACGTACATTACCAAGGAACATGTATGAAAAAGTGGGGAAGGAATGGGAAGGATTGGCGTCCTTGGCGCTCTGAGAGGCGCGGAGCGCCAGCCTTCAGACTTCAGAGGGGCCTGCTGGGCACTTTGCAAGGCGTGCCACCCCAAGGGGGAAACTACAGAACCCCTGTTGGGGCGTGCTGGCAGGCGCGATGCAGCCTTTTCCCCCGAAAATCTGACTTTTCTTCTTTGTTTTTCAAACTCTAAACCTTCTTAACTCAAAGGTTCCAGCCCCAAACACTTAGAATCATAAAACCCCTTAATATACAATAGATTCAACTCGAAATCACAACTGGAAACATGTACCAAACCAACAAGAAATTTCAACAACACAAACACTACCACAAACTTCAACAAACACAACCAATCTTTTCTTGGAATTAAAACAAGTTGGCATGTGGGGGAATGAACCAACCCAACACTATGATCTCACATACCTTAATAGGGATCACCCCCGACGAAATCCACAATGATCTCTACGAACCTTGCTTCTTCTTCTCCTTCTCCTCTTCTCTCTCAAAGCCCTAACCCTCACTTTTTAAAAGGGAAGACTGATTTAAAATCAGTCTAGACCCTTAATATAACCAAAAGAAATGGTTAGGGAAAAGACCAAAATACCCTTACAAATTCGGACTAAACTGCAGTGTGCCAACAGCCCAACTTCCAAAGGGCATAATTCACTCATACAAACTTGAAATCGAGCAAACTCAGCGGCGTTAGAAAGATCATTCCAACAGCTTCCCAAATATAACTGGAAATTCACCTAACACATCCTGAGCTAGGAGTTATGATTGCTCAAAGTTGACCAAAAACTCATTTTTTTCCCATACTTAACCAAATTTCCAGATTTTTAATTCTTTCCAAAAATGAGAATTTCCAATTCTAAGCTTCTTCATAGCTATTTCAAATTGCCGGATGTTACAGCAACACACAATGCTAAAAAGTTTTCTTTTATGTCCTATATTTTTACATAAGTTATGGGTCACTGTGGTCCAAGCCAAGTGACACTTTGCATTAGGTATCTGGACAATACTAACTCATGCACACCCACTGCATCACCCAATGCTAAGTAATTAAATACCAAATTAAGCAAATTTTAAGCGAATATCAAAGTTAGCAATATATTGATCATACTAGTATAAAAGGTTTACATTATTAGGCATTATGTGGAAGTTATGATAAAGGCATTTGTCAAAAAAATATTGATATAAACAACAACTATGTGTCAATTCTAAGCTAGTTGGGGTCAATTCTGTTGGTTTTTTTGGATCAAGGCGAGGAGGAATGGATGCATAGGTGACATGTAGAAGTTATACTTCCAATCCCTACACTACTTTAATCTAATAATTAAATCATGAAGACATAAAGAACTTCACAGATGGGAGGTGCACGAAAATTCAACTAATACCTACCTAGAATAGTAGGGTTCATGGAACATAATAAATAGGCAATTCAATATATTCTTCACTAGAGGAAAATTCCTTTTGCATCAGAAATATATTTTTTTAGCATTCAATCAAAACATTACCTGGTCGTCAAGGAAGTAAGTTGAGAACCATGAGGTATCAAGTACAATTTCCAGTGGTGGCAAAAATCTAGGGACTTCTTCTATTTATGCCTTGAAGGATAGACTTACCTAATATCACAATCAAGAAAGAAATATATATAGTTTAGAAATAGAAAGGAAGAGGGAGAAATATCAATTGATGTAATTCTAGACGCAACAATAATAAAGTGAACCACAATCAAGCAAACAAAATATACTATTACGAAACAAAAAGAAAGACAGAGATTTAGAAGTAAAAAAAGACTGTCTAGCAACTAAAAGACATTTAATTACTAGAATAAAATCTAAGGGTGAAATGAAATTAAACTCATACAAGTGAAGGCTAACCTAAGTAATCAAGAGGGTTCAATTGAACAGATATGAGGGTTTCTTCAAACTCACAAAGTAGCCTAAATATAAAATGTTCATTGAAAAACCAACTCCTAAAATAAACCCTAGTTTCTACTATTTATAATAATAGATAAACTAACGTAAGTTAGTTACAATAATATCCTTGAGCTAAAGCCAAGGAAAGTCTAGCCTATTAATTATTAAAATTTAGTCATCATATATATATGAACAATGTCTATTATACTGTTTGAGGTCATTCTCATTATTTTAAGTCAAACTTCAACAAATCTTGTGTGTGCATCTCCAAGCTTTTGGGAGATAAATATTACATAGAAGGTATGAGATGAACCCTAAGGCACTTGATCTATCTTTATTCTCGATTGATTAATCAATTTCTACAAAAGATCTTTCAGACTACGGAGTGAATGATTTGATCAATGAATATTCATTTTTTTTCAATGTCGAACAAATTCTCACCAATTAATCACCTCCGATCGAACTAATCAAACCCAAAAACAAATTATAAATTTTAGTTAGGGTTTTAGGAGACAAAATTTGTTTGCAATAAATCTTATATATGGAAATAAACTCTGACCACAAAATAAATATGACGAAACAAGAAGATTTTATTAATTAACAGTTTGGGTACAATTATGTCCCTCTCTTGATTCTTTTGTAGGATAATTTGCACCTTAAATGAATTTTATTTGATATCCATGTAAAGAGGTTTTTGTGGATCTTTTTTTGAAGTATTTGGTTATCAAGAAGAGTCCACCCACATCTTGATACCTTTGTAAATATTTCATGAATTTATGAAATTTTGAAGATCCATCTCTAAGGGATATATTACCCTTTATATAGTGTAAGGTAGGAGTAGTTTTCAAGAATCCTAACTAAAATTTGACTCATCTGGTAGAGTGCCACACAATTTTGATATCTACGAATGTCGAGTTCTTGTCTCATGAAGAAACTGATTTCTTTTTTAAAAAACCTTTATGGTCACATAATTCACTGAACTCTCTTGTTGGCTGGAGTTTTATTGTTTGAGGTGTAATCAACGGTTCCAGAAGAGGTCCTATGTTTATAAATGTATTAGTATCTTTGTTGGAGCTAGAATCAACAAAGATCGCACAAACAACGGACCCAACAACATCTCCAAGCACATTTGGGAAGTAGTTTCAGCCTCCTATACGAATATGGACACAAGATCCAATTTCTCAAAAATCCTCAATAGTGCAACATATCTGCTTTTGTATATTTGGCGATGCATGAAAAAGGTGCTTGTTCAGGCCAGCCTTACCTGCAATTGAGCATATCATTCATTGTTTAAAGAAGCAGACCTCAAATCATTAATTAGTCATGGAGTCAGTTCGAATATTTTGAAATAGAGATGTGTTGTAACAACAGAATCTAGAACTGCATCTCCAAGAAACTCCGAATGTTAACATCATCTTGGAATCTCAAGTAGCATGTATGATCCTTGAGTTAGAGCTCCAACAAGCACTGAAGGATAATTGAACTTGTAATGTAGTAGGTATTCAAAGTACCAGACATTAACTAGTTTCTCAGAATTCACAGGGAAGTGTCTTGGCATAGGTGCATCGACAAAATCAATGTGCAACCAAAGCCATTTCATAAATGGTAATGCTGCTACTTCCCCACACAAGTTGAGGTAGGTACCTATTAGTGCCTCAACCACATCAACTACTTCTTACTATTTCTAATCATTTGCCTTAGCCTACTATACATTTTTATTGAAGGCAACATGAACTCTTAATCAAAGTTGTTAACTTGAGAATTATCATCAGGACTGATTCACGTTTCAAGATTGAATGGTTCATTATGGATGAATTTTGATATTTTACGAGCACATCCAAACTTGCACAATGTAACATTGGAAATGATTTTAGTTTTCTTAATTTTGAGAAAATCCTCGTGATGACTTCCATGAGTCTTAAACAATTGTATACTAACATCACATTCAAGAAAAGAGTCTCCAAGTTTCCCAAGTGATTCCAAATGTAACTTCTACAGGCATTTCTTTATTGTCATTACTTTCAAAACCTTAGCAGTTGGGAAACAAAGTTTTAGCTTGTAGTGATCCAAAAGCTTTCTTTATAAGTTTATTCGGCATGATTGCTTCCCCTATAAAGTCTAAAGGTTGTAGCACGACAGATAGGAATTGCGGAAGATTTTAGACCTCGAGAATCTTATGAATTCTAAGGTATACACGTATGGTAGTGAATTTGTTATACTTCACCCGAACAGATTCACTGCCATACGTGTATAATTTAGATTCATAAGATTCTCTAGGTCAAGAATCTTTCGCCAATAACTATCTGTTGTGCTAGAACCTTTAGACTTTATAGGGGAAGCCATCAGAATAAACTTGAAAAGAATTCTTTTTTATCACTGCAAACTAAAAGTTTTTATCCCAACTGCTAAGGTTTTGGAAGTGATGACAACAAAGAAATGCCTCCAGAAGTTTCATTTGAAATCACTTAGGTAACTTTGAGACTCTTTTTTAAAATATGCTATCAGTATACAGCTGGTTAAGACTTATGAAAATCATCATGAAGGTCTTTTCAGCATTAAGAAATATAAAATAATTTTCAGTGTTGCATTGTTCAAGCTTGGATGCGATCGTAAATTTCTGAGATTTATTGGTAATGAACCATTCAATCTTAAAATGGGGCTCATTCCTAGGGATAATCCTAAAGTTTAAAACTTTGGCAAAGAGTTTGCCTTCGGTAAAAATGTATATATAGTAGGGTAAAGTAGGTGATTAGAAGTAAGATAGTAGCTGATGTGGTTGAGGCACTAATATGTGCCTACCTTAACTCAGGCGGGGAAGTAACAATTTTATCATTTATGAAATGGATCAGGATGGACATTGATTTTATTGATGCACCTATCCTAAGGCACTTCCTCATGAATGTTGAGAAGCTAGTCATTGTACGGTACTTGGAAATCACTGCTACATTACAAGTTTTATGACCCTTCGTTGCTTGTTAAAGCGCTAACTCACAGATCTTACATGGTACTTGAGATACCAAGATGCTATTAGCACTTGGAATTTCTTGGAGATATAGTTCTAGGTTATGTTGTTACAACACATCTCTATTTCAAATATTCGAGACTGAATCCAAGACTAATTACTTATTTGAGGTCTACTTTTGTAAATAATGAATGTTATGCTCAAATTGTAGACAAGGCTAGCCTGCATAAGCACATTGTTCTTACCTCGCCAGATCTGCAAAGGCAGATATGTTGTACTGTTGAGGATTTTTAGAAATTGGATCTTGTGTCCACGTTTGGATGGGAGAGTGGAACTACTTTCCCAAAGGTGCTTGGAGATGATTTTGAGTCCCTTGCTAGAGAGCGATCTTTGTTGATTTTTGCTTCGACAAAGATACTACATTTCTAAGAATAAGACCTCTTCTGGAATAGTTGATTAGACCTCAACCAATAAAATTCTATCCAACAAGACTATTTAGTGAACTATGTGACCCAAAAAAGTTCATGGGGCAAGAACTTGACATTTGAGACATCAAAATTTTATGGGACTCTACAAGATGAGTCCAATTTCATTTAGGATTTTTGGAAACTAGTTACCCTAAACTCTATCTCACACTTATATAACACTTATATAAAGTGTAATATATTTCTTTGATTAGGCATCTCTAAATTTTCATATATTCATGAAATATTCATGATATGGGCGCACTCTTCTTGACAACCAAATACTTTAACAAGATCTGTAAAAGCCTTTCACGAAGATCAAATAAATCCTAAGAAGGTCCACATCATCCTAGTTTGAGTGACACTAATAGTCTTTGAATCATGGAGAAATCTTATGAGAGGGGAATCAAGGGATAAATATATTGGTACTCATAATCTTTATGAATAAACTCATTCTTTTTTATTTACTCTGTGATTCCAATATTCTTTTTGTATTTGGAAAAAATAAGCGCAAATAAATTTGCACGCCTAGTGTGACCTAATTTACTCTTCATCTCCTCTCTTACAAATAAAATGCAAATATGAAGCCACAAACCGCAAAAATTGAAACTCCATTTTTATGGGTACTTCAAGTATCATCTTTGAGTTTATCAAGTTTACACTTTGACAAGCCTTGAACTAGTGGGCATTTATAGATACCAAAATTTTGTGTAACTCTATGAGATAGGTCACTTCCTCAAGAAAAGGGTGACAGTTTGTAAAGTCACGATTAGTGGGAACATCCTCCCGAATGTGCTTAACACACTTGTAGCTTAGGACAGGTTTAAATTGTGTTTCAATATCATTATTGTCAATGTACACAAAGCATTCTCATTCAAATTACCAAAATTCTAGTATTTAATGCCTTAACATTTAATAGGCTGCCTAAATACGTTAATATAGAAAAAAAGATTACTATTATTATTAATAGAAGAACAAGTTTTCTTTTTTTTCCTATATTTTACATAGGCTATGTGTCACGAACTTAGAGTCTCACTACTGTTCTGTGCGACACCTAGCAACTTACTCATGAATTTTTCACAGTCTTGTAAGCTTAAGTAAGCCTTTTCAAACTAAGATCGCTAAGAGAATGCAAGAAAGACTGGGAAAGCTTTGGAAGAAGGCTTTGTATTACTCTATGGAAAGCTTTACACTTGGTTGGATCAGTTTTCAAATGAGAGGCCCTCTGTTTATACTACCTCCTAAGGACCTAAGTATAAATACTATTTACTTTACAAGTTCTTAAAATATTTACACTTTGGTTCTATTCTAGAATTCTTTACAAGTTCTGGGGAATTTTAAAGACTTCTTGATATCTAGGGAGTTCTAAAGGGTTCTACTAACCTCTCCACAACTCTAGATTCTTCTCCCTTATCCTGATGCCAAATTTGAACAGTGAAGTGGCGGGACATGACGCTCTCCCCCACTTGTTGATGCAATGAGTGTGGCGTATTGCTGCAAGAACTCCCGAATTCGGTCTTTAAACTGCCAGATCTCTTCATATCTCTCTTATGTGGCCTCCTCCGAAGATTGTACCTTCCAATGTACAAAGATGGCACTTACTTGCTGTCCTCGCTTCCTTCTTGCTTGATAGTCTATGATAGACTCAATTTTTCGATCATGCGAGGCGGTGATAGTTATGGTTGCCCATTTCGACTAGTTCTGGCTGGGATCATCTTTGTCCTCATGGTATGGCTTGAAAACTCTCGCATGAAAGACTAGATGGATCTTGAAGTGTGGAGGTAGCTCCACTTTGTAGGAGATCTTGCCTACCTTAGCAATGATCTTGAACGAGACCTCATATTTTCGCAATAAGTTCTAATGTACGACCCTTAGTGCTTTAGACTATCTTTGGTTGAACTTTACCAAGACCATGTCTCCAACTTGGTAATCCGTGGGAAGTTGATTGCGGTCAGCAAATGTCTTCATCTTTTTGGTTGCCTTGTCTAAGTCGGACTTGGTAGTGTTGAACTGTTTCTCCCATCCTTTGGAAATATGGTAGGTCCCAAACTCTTTCCATGAAAAGCGGCAGGTAACAAATGTGGAGTTTAATGTTGTTGGCTAGTCGCCAACTCAAATAATGTGCGTCCGGTGGACTCACTCCTTTGCAAATTGTAAGAAAATTGCTCTATGTCTAGGAGTCTGCCCAATCTTTTGAGTCTACACTGACGTAGTTCCTTAGATAGCACTCTAGTAGGGAATTCTCGTGCTCGACTTACCCGTCTGTTTGTGGGTGGAAACTTGTGGAGAAGTGAAGCCCCGTGCCAAGTATCTCAAACAATCCCACCAAAAGTTCCCAGTTAAGCGATATTCTTGATCACTAATGATATGTCTTGGCATCCCCCAATACTTAGCCACGTTTTTGAAAAATAGCATGACTGCCTCCTTAGCGATGCAACCGGCTGTGGCGGGCATGAAAGTAGCATATTTTGAAAATATGTCCACCGTGACCATTATCATTCCATACCCATCGGACTTGGGTAAGGAAGTGATGAAGTCCATGGTCACGCTCTCCCATGGGTGTACTGTTACAGGTAGTGGCTCAAGTATCCCTCTCGGTTCCCTCTGCTCCACCTTGTCCTGCTGACACACCAGACATGTCTATATGTAGCATTCTATGTCGTCCCACATGCGTGGCCAATAATAGATTGCCTCAACCAACACCCTCATTTGTTGCTTCCTTAGATGCCCAGCCACAGTGCGCCATGGCTCTCTTTGATGATTTGCCACCTATCTAATAGACCCAAACTTGGGCACATAGACCCTCTGACCAGTAATGAGTGGGAGATGGTCTTCCACCCAAAAACGTTTTATCTTGCCTTGGGCGGCCAACTCCATGAGCTTCTTTGCCTTTTGATCGTGTTGTATGCCATCCTTGATATCATCCTAGATGTCACAATGAGTAGTAGTGATGGAAGCGAGCTAAGCCTTTCTACTTAGTGTGTCGGCCACTACATTGCCCCTTTCCGGCTCATACTCTAAGACGTAGTCAAACTCGGCTAAAAAGTCTTGCCACCTAGATTACTTCAGGGTGATCTTCTTTTGTGATTAGAATTTGCTAGTGGACTCATTGTTGGTCTTAACCACGAACTTGGAGCCTAGTAAGTAGTGTCTCCACGTGCGTAGGCAATGTAAGATGATTGTTATCTCTCCCTCCTGCACCAGGTAGCGTCGTTCGGTCTCATTCAATTTGCGGCTCTCAAATGTTATTGGGAGTCTATCTTGCATCATTACTCCCCCAATGGTAAAATATGAAGCATCTGTATGTACCTCGAAGTTCATTCAGAAGTCGGGCAGCGTCAAGACCGACTGTTCAGTCACAATGGCCTTGAGGTTTTCGAGAACCCTTTGGTACTCCTCGCTCCAAACCCACGACTTATTCTTCTACAATAACTCGGTCAGCGGGCCGGCCTTAGCGGAGTTTCCACTTATGAATCTGCGATAATAGTTCGCAAGTCCAAGGAAGGATCTCGACTTCATCACTTTTGTGGGTTCCTCCCACTCTTTGATCACATGTATCTTCGCTTCGTCCATCCGCAGTTCACCTTGGCTAATTATTTGCCCCAAGAAGTGTACCTCGTGTTGGGCGAACTCGCATTTATCCTACTTGATGTAGAGTTGGTTATCCCGTAAGACTTGGAAAACCTTCTTCAAATTCTCCACGTGCTCCTCCAAGGTGTTACTATAGATGACGATATCATCGAAGTATACTACCACAAACTGATCCAAGTAGAGAATAAAGATTTTGTTCATCAACGTGCAGTTGGTTAAGCCAAAGGGCATCACCAACCACTCGTATGCTCTAAATCTCATCACACACACCATTTTTTGCTCATCCACTTCCGCAATGTGAAGCTGGTAGTAACCTTTACTAAAATCCACCTTGGTGAAATACTTGGCCTATCCAAGTCTATCAAATCGGCAATAAGCAGGTTATGGTAATTATTTTTTATGGTTACCTTATTAAGATCCTGGTAGTCGATGCATAGTCTCTATGATGCATCTTTCTTCTTTTGAAACAAGACTGGCGCGCCATAAGGTGCTTTGGACAGGCGAATGTGACCAGCCTCAAGGAGATCCTTCAGCTGCTTCCTTAGCACTTCTAACTCGGGTGGAGCCATGCGATAAGGTGCATGCGCTAGTGGATTGGTTCTAACCTCCAACTCGATCTTGTGATCTACCTTGTGCCTAGGAGGTAAATTCTTTGGCATCTCGTCCGGCATCACATCTTTATTCTCTTTAAGAACCTTCTCAATAGCCGGTGGCAATACCTCATTGGCACCATTGTCTTCTCCCAAACTTGAAATGGTGGCTATGAACGTTGATTTTTTTTTAAGGTCCTTCACGATTCGCATAACCGACAATTGGGCATGTTCTTCCTTTTTACGCACATTAACTAGAGGTACCATGCATGAACCTTCTCGCTCCATGAGCATGAGTCGTTGGAGGTAGGGATCGATCATCGTACGACACGTTTGGAAGAATTCTTGCTCAAGACTGATATCAAATATATCTAAAGAAGCTACGATAAATTTAGTCTTACCTTGCCACTTACCCAACGTGATGCTTACTCTTTGGGCAACTCCACACATGGGAGTTGGGTGTGCATTGACCGTCTTTAGGCGGGTGTTGTTTGGATTGTAATTTAGCCCCAACCTTGTTGTCGCGTCTTGGTCGTAATGTTGGCTTCTGAACCGGAGTCTACAATGGCACGAGTTGGTCGCCCATTAATGGAGATGTCTACATATTGCGTGTTATAGTCTTCCGGCTTCTCCGTCTGCTTGGCAATAGCCCTGCATAGCCCTACCATGGCAAGTTGCGTCATGCCCGCATCCTTCCCTTTCTCTTGTGTGTCCTTCTCCTTACGCCCATAGGATAGCACCAAGGT